>NC_050582.1:38044017-38189673 GCF_011100635.1 Trichosurus vulpecula
GATCAGAGGATTCTAGATCCAGAGCTGGAAAGGACCTTAGAGGCCATCTAGTCAAACCTCCTCATTTTACAGAGAAGGAAACTGAGGCCCACCAAGATTAAATGATTTCCCTGATGTCACCTAGGTAGTAAGCCTCAGAGGTGAAATTTGAACCTAAGCCTTCTAACTCAAGAGCCAGTTCTCTTCAACTGCTTCATTGACTTTTAGGACTGATATCCACTCCCACCCCTTCCTGTTACAGAAGAAGATACTGACATCCAAGGGAGGAAGGGGCTTGTTCAAGGTCATAGAACAGTTGAGTGAATTATCTGGGGCTAGAAGTCAAGTCTTCCTTACTGAAGGCTATGACCCTGTCTTCAGCTTTCCTTCTTCATATTATTAGAAGGGATGCAAATGATGTACCTACAGAATCCATTGAAAACCCTCTTTTTCTTCTTTGGACATGAATTTGAGAATACCCATTGAGCAACTTTGACTGAGTCCCTTCACTGTTCTGAGCCTTAGTGTCCTTTTCTTGGAAAGGAGAGGGTTAAATGGCTTCTGAGGCCCTATTCATTTCAGACATCTAGTGGGATTCTATTTAACAGTTCCCTTCTTCCCCTTGTTATTAGTGTTCTAAAGTACATTTTATTAAGATGTTTGCTTATCATTCTCCGCACGCCCGTCTAAGTGCTCTGAATAGTAGGCAGCTTGAAGGGTGTCCTTGGGGAGGTGTTGGACAAGAGATGTTGAATCCTGCATTCTATAAACACTTACTTGTACTTGTCTTGTGTCCCAGCCAACATCCACACTCACTCCAGCTCCTCAAAGTCACATGGCCACCTCCACCCTTGTGTTTGGAGAATTCGATTTGTGAGCCCCTGCTATTTTGAGAGATGTGCTCCTGAAACAATTTCCAAACAGCCCCAGCCGTCAAGGCCACCGGGTATTGTATGCTCGGGTAACCAAGCTGCTGGTGGGCATTTTAAGGACGTATGTCACCTGCCACCAGAGGCATTCACGTTTTAAGCCACCTTGATTAGCAGAGAACAATACAGACTACATCTAGCAAAAATAATTGTTCTTTATGCACCTTGATGCTGAGGATACAAAACAGACTAAGGCATGGTCTGCGCCTTCCAGAGGCAGCATGGTATGGTAGGAAGCTAGACTCAGAGCCAGGAAAACCTAGGTTCAATCTCACTCTTGACTCCTCCTGGCAGCACAGTATAGCCAATAGAGTGCTGGTCTTGCTGTCATGAAGACCTGAGGTTTAAATCCCACCTCTGATACTAGTTGTGTGTTCCTAGCCAAGTCACTTAACTTCTGCCTCAGCTTCCTCATCTATAACGTGGGAGTAATGGTAGCACCTACTCCACAGAGTTATTGTGCACATCAAATGAGGTAATATTTGTAAAGTGTGTAGCACAGTGCCTCTCACGCATAGTAGGTGCTTAATAAATGCTTGCATCCTACCCCCATCCCCAGTGAAGTCACAAGTTCAGTCCTCATGCCTATCCATGACCTCAGTGAGCTTACAGTCAAGTAGGGGGAGAAAAACCGGTGATCACAGAACCCTAGAATTCTAAGTTGGGAGTTGGTAGGAACCTTGGAGATCACCTCGTCCAATCTCCTGATTTAACAAAGGAGTTTAAGTGACTTGTGCAAGGCCATGTGGGTAGGAAGGAGCAGACCCAGGATCTGAACCCAGGTTCTCCAGATTCCAAATCCAGTGTATTGCCCATGACATGCACTTGCCTCTATGTGGGCTTGTGCTCCAAAATACTATGTTCATACTGTCACATCACATGCTGACGTGGACATTTTAGCTGCTTTGCTCTCATTCTGCAGGTACCATCTGCTCTTCCTTTCAAAACAAGTAAAGAGCCAAGGGTGTTTCTAAGATAGCAGGAGACACCAAAACATGGGTCCCAATAGGAACCAGCTGTGGGTTTCCTTTTATGTCTCTCTGATGGTATTGTTTCCTGGGAGCTTGTAATTGAATACAGTACTCTCTGAGAAGATGCTCCTTGCATCCAAGTTAGAAGAGTCTTGATCAGATTCAATAAATCTCAAATTGGCATGCAGAGTTGGGTGTTCAGTTAGCATGTAATTGAGTGAATGAGAAAACCATATTTCCCCAAATAAACAAAACTAGATTGAGACCTCAAAGCCTTAACTAGGAATTCTGGGTCAAAAATAGTTGGCTGGAGCAGAGGAGACACTCTGAATGTGGTCTAGTAGCATCAGGAAAGAGAATGGCCGTCTAACTCGAGCCCACATTTTGGAGTGGGAGGGATGGGTATCGAGAGAAGGGGATTCACAATGAAAGGACCATGTGTGTGATAACCCAAGGCGAGAATCCCACCACAAAAAAACGAAATGATGGAGGATTATGAACCATGGGGACAGTAGTCTCTGGACCTCCATAGGACAAGTCTCTGAGATAGTAGCACCCACAGGCCAAGCCTCCATCACTCCACCCTCGTTAAAGCTTGTTGAGCCCGATTCCTCCAGTGCAGTGATCCTAGGGAACCATAACCGACTTATATAAGCACATATTTTTATTTTCTCAAGCTAGACCTCTTCTTTAAGGATGTCTTTTCCCTTTGTACATCATTATTTATATTTATCAACATTATGCAAACACCAGAAATGAGGAGTATGTGCTTGCTACCAGGCACCCATACTGTCTAGCTGCATGTAGTCATTTTCTCTCTTTGAAACCCACTTTCCTTCTCTGTGAAATGACCATATGATCTCTAAGGCCCACCTCAACTGACATCCTAGGCTTCTCCATTCTCTCTCAGTAATGAGGCCATTAGTTCACCCTTCCAAGGTTCCATCAATAATAGTTCAGACGTTCCGGATTCATCAGACAATTTTACCCTGATTGAATTGAATTAAATTCACCAACTAACACTTAGTACAGTGCCTGGAACATAAGAGGTGCTTAATAAATGTTTACTCACTGTTTCTACAAACTACAAACATTTGGCTGGTAGGGTATAAAGAGGATTGAAATTGGGTCTAAATCCCACCTCAGATATTGCTACCCATGTGGCACTGGATGCATCACTTAACCTTCCTAGGCCACAGTTTTCTCATCCCTAAAATGGGTAGGGGTAAGGGGTCATTGCACCAAATGGCCTCAAGGTCCCTCCTAGTTCTGGATCTGTAACCCTATGATTATCATTGCTGGCATTCATAGAAGTAATTTAAAGTTTGCAGAAATATCTCATGTGAACCTCATAATACCCTTAAGTAGTATGTATCAAAGCTATCCATATCCCCATTTTAAAGATGAGAAAACGGAGTCTGTGAGATTAGGAAATTTGTTTAGAGGCCTATGGCTAGTAAGCATCTGAGAAAGAGTTTGAACCTGTCTTCATGACTCAAACTTGAGCACTCTGGCCCTTATGCTGTGAGTGGAAGCAAGGTGTTTGGAATGGCATCATTGATTGGTTTTCTCCATAATGCACCCTCACTCTGGAGTCTCTCCCAAGCCTGTTGGGCTCTTTCATTGACTACTCTTTCAACTGTGGTGAAGTTTGCCAAGTTTTGTTCAATAACACAAAAATATTGGAGCCCTGGGAACTCAAATGAAAACCCAATTGATTCTCAAGTATAGGTTTTGGAAACTAACAGACTCTGGAACTGGATTACTAGACAGTAATTAGGAAGGGTACTAAAGGAAGCCCCTGTGTTTGCTAGCTTCTCAAGAGTTCTGGACAAGGACACAGTGAAATTTGGTGCAAAAGCATAGGACTGCTAGTCAAAGACCTGGGTTCAAGCCCACCATGCGATCTTGGGTAAGTCATCTTCTGAGGTTCCCAGTTTACAAAATAAGTACAGCCTAATTTTATATTAACATTTCCATCTCCCATGTCATATCATTCGCTTACACTGAGAAGGCAATCCATTAAACTCCCCCACCCCCACTCCACTAATTTTCCAGTTGAATGCTAGTAGGCCTACATCCGTCTCTTTTTGTAATTATAAAGTTAATTCTTTGAGTCCAAGTATAGAATATTACGTTTTTTTCTATTTAAATTGTACCTTAAAGAGACGTCATGGTTTAGTGGATAGAGGACTGGTCTTGGAGTCAGCGAGACCCAGGTTCAAGTCTCCCCTCTGAAACTTGGCTGTTCGGCCCTAGTTGACTCATTTAAACTCTCCATGCCACAAACTACTCTCCAAGACTATAAAGTGCAGACCAAATGCTGATCTGCATTTGCAGATGGGATTTCCTTACCGAGAGTTCCCTACAGCAATAAAAACACAGATCTGGCTACCCCTTCCCCAAGAAAGAAAGTTATCCCTACGTTAGAAATGAAGAAAATGAGACTCAGAGATCTGGTAAAGAAAGGCTCCATGGAAAAGGTAGCACCAGATTTGAAGCTTGAAGGAGAGGGGGAACTTCACAAGACAGCATGGGAGCAGGAACAGAGAAGAGGGGTGTCCACTCGGGTATGGGAATGCATGTAGGCATTCATTGGGCTGGGACAATGCAAGATGATATCAGAGAATTGCTTACTTGTCAAGTTTGGCTGGATTATAGCGTGTATCCAAAGCGAGTCCTGTGAAATGGGTCCGTTGCATCCAGAGCCTTACATCTCTTTCCCATGGAAAGATGGAAACCCCAAAGAAGGCTGAATGTGGCAGCTGGACCCCTCAAAATATTTTGAGGAGCCAGGGAAGAACACTGTGGTTCGCAGGGAATCAAGTTACAAGCTATGTACTCGAACGGACCCTACGTCATTCTGGTTTTCTCCCAGCTTTGAGGTTTTATGGCTATGAGACACTAGAGAAAAGCCACCCCATAGAAAAATTAATGTTAATGAGTTGAGTGCTGACTGTTGAAAAATCTCTGATAATAGTTAACCATCAAACTAAATTCTGGATTATATGGCCCTGCAGCTTATTTCTCCTCTGGGTTTGAAATTATCTAAGCTATTTCTCTCTGTTCTGGATCACAGCCTTGAGCCTTTGATATATGTGGTCTGATGAATCAAAAGTTGATTTCTTGTATGTCTCCACTGGTGGAAATACTCTGCTGACCTCAAGGTACTTTCCATTTCTAGGGGGGAGACAAGACATGTAACCCATGAAAAGATAGACCTACAAGTGGGTGACCTAAGCCAAATGATGAATGAATGACACAGAGGGCAAATATTCATGAGATCCTAGATCTAGACCTGCAAGAAACCTCAGAGGCCAGTCTAGTCCAGGATAGGCCCAAGGTCACACAGGAAGTAATTGGCAGAAACGGGATGTTAACCCAGGTTCTTAGAGCCCAGGGAGGGGAATGATCACTTGAGGCTCAAGGGGTCAGGGAGTCACAGGCATGGTGGGATTGACTTGGGCCAAATAGGCAGAGAATAGGGGGTAATGGCATCCCAGATGACAGAAATGACTGACCTGACAAACTCAGACAAGTCTCCACTGTTTAGGCAGCTTTTGGATTATTCATTTTTCTGCCTATAGGGGTTTTTATTGCATGAGGGTAACTTAAACTGACTTTTAGAGCATCCTTAGGGATCTCCATGTTGATTGCTTGTGTTGAGCTTTCTACTTTCTTATGGATTACTAGCCATGGGTCTGGATCTGCCTTGTTTGACCTTTGACATTCTATGACATTGACAATGAACCTTGAGTTTCCCTTTTGTTGTTCATATCAATTTTTTTAAAGCGGGATTTGAACAGGTGTGGAATGAATTTTCAAGCAAAGTCTGTGCAGAGATAGTGAGGGCCCTAATGCTTCCAAATGGTAAGCCTCTCTATCTGAATCTGTTGTATTCCAAATGCTAAGTTTGCTTTCCAGAAATGTTCATATGCACACATTGACCATTTTTAAATGTCCAGACTAGGTATCAGAAGACCTGGTTTTGAGTCACAGCTCTACCACTGACTCACTGTATCACCGTAGGTAAGTTATTTCATCTCTCTGGGCCTCAGTTGCAAGAACTGAGGCTTGTTCTCATGTACAAAAATTTAGAGGGCACAAATAAAATTTATACTCCTTCAGTACATAGAAACAATTGAGTTTGGAACTTAGCTATCGTGAAAAATTATTTAAACTAGGAAGCTCCCAGCTGATATTTCCTCAGCCCTGTCCTTCTCCCTTACCCAACAGTGGCCTCCCCAATGGTGAACATATGATGTTCTTTCCCAATGCAGCCTTGTGTGCTGAGGTCCATGTTCTCTCCTTGTGGCCTTTCTGCACCCTTCTCTATGTCCATAGTGCCTGCTCTTGGCCCATTCTGTGGCCCTAAGCTCAGGGACCAGAATTCCTAGTTATGGCTCTTGGGTGTACTCCCAGCTCTGCCATTCTGAGCAGCTCCCATATCACTGGTTTGATTGATTGGCTCCCATCCAGTGCTAGCCATGTTGTTTGGCTTCTTGGTCTAGCATCTAGAAATTAAATCTCTGGTCATACACACACAGCTCATTTATTGTAAAACGCTGGCCATGGTGGCCAAATTAAACTCACTTAGCAAATCTCTTTTTATACACAAATAAGGGTAGCTGTACAAATTGGCATGAAAGCCTGATTGATTTGATCACAGTCTTCCTGTGCTCATTTGTTTCTGGGTTTTTTTAATGTGCCTTTTATGATATTTCAATTAACAAGCTTTTTTTCCTCTCCCAATTGGAAAAAAAAAGAAAGATGAAATTTTAAAGCAGGAGCTGACCTGTGGACAATACTAAACATTTATTAAGCACACTATGTGCTATGTATGCATTGTGCTAAATGCTGGATAAACACTCATAATTGGCATCTAGGAAGGGCTTGATGGTTTCCAGGGCTTTCTATTTTTCATCTTATTTGATCTTCCCCACAGCTTTTTGAGGTGTGTTACACAAGAATCCCTTCTTCTTAATTTCCCCATTACTCTCAAAAGCACCACTCTCCTGCTAGTCATTCAGATTCAAAACTTAGATATGGTGCTGGAATCCTCACTTTCTCTCACTCCCCCATATCCAATCTGTTGCCAAAGTCTGTCAGTTTTACCTTCACCACAACTTTCATATACACCTTCACCACTCTGGTAGAGTCCATCTCGTGCCTGGACTGTTGCAATAGCCTGCTAGCTGGCCTCCCTTTCACAAGTCTGTACCTACTCCAGTCCATCCTCTGCTCACCTGGTAAAGTGGTTTTCCTAAAATGTAGGTCAACTGTCCCACTCCAGTGGCTCCCTATCACCTCCAGGATCCAATAGAAAATCCTCTGGGTTTTTTTAAAGTCCTTCATAACCTGCCCTTCCCCACCTTTCTACTTATCTTACAATTTACACACACACACAGATACACACACACACACACACACACACACATATATATACACACACACAGATACACACACACACACACACACACACACACACACACACACACTTCAATCTAATGACACTGGCCTCCTTGCTGTTCCCTGAATAAGAAACTCCATCTCCCGACTGAATATTTTTCACTGTCTGCAATGCTGTCCTTTGTCATCTCTACCTCCTGGCTCCTCTGGCTTCCTTCAAGTCCAGCTCAAATCCCACCTTGTACAATAAGCCTTTCCTGATCCCCTTTAATTCTAGCATTTTCCTTCTCAGATTATTTCTAATTTATCTTAGAGCTCGTTTGTACATGGTGTTTGCAAATTGTCTCTCCTCTTAGACTGTGAGACGCTAGAGTGCAGGGGTTGTTTTTTGCCTTTCTTTGTATTCCCAGCTCCTTAGCACAGTGCCTGGCATGTAGTAGTCTCTTCATAAACACTTATCAACTGACTGATTATCCCAGCTTTACTGATGAGGACGCTCAGTCAGAGAGGTGAAGAAGCTCATCTCAGAACACATAGCTGATAAATGGGGATTTGAGTTCGGGCCTTATAATTCCCAATTCTCTGCACACAGCTTTGATAAATTGAGGACAGTGATAGAAATGTTTTTAATTAAGGTATAGAGTTGGGGGAGTGTGGGAGCTGGCTTCCCACCTTCAGTACCTTAGTGAATGGCATACAATCTGCCTGTGCAGGCTTTGGGTGTGTATTTTATCAGGCTCTGGAAGAGAAATGAGTCATAACTATGCATGATGGTGGAAGCAGACCTGGATTTGGAGTCCCAGCACTCCTGTCTAAAAATCCCGGTTCTGTTTCTAATGTGCTGTGTGATACTAGGTAAGTCCTGTCCCCTCTGGATCCAAGCCTTTGTTTTCCCATCTGCAAAATGAAGGGGTTGGACAGGCTAATCTGCAAGGCCCCCTCCCGCTCTGACATTCTCAGCTCCCAAGGGGTTTGGATAAACACGACCCTGCATCGTCTTTATTGCTTAAGGCACAAAGGATTCTTTCTTGGAATCGACTATACACCAGCGTCGCATTGCTGCTGGGGGCATGTTCACCTCCCCCCTGAGCAGCTTTCACAGAGTGATTCTCAATAAGGCCTGTCTCTTGAGTTCTATTTCACCTTAATGGAAATTTTCCCAGTGCAGAATGAACAATGGATTCCTTCCCACTGCCGAGGGATTAGCCACAGCATTGAAAGTACACACGGTTTGCCTTAGGTGGAAAAACCTTGGGGTTGCTGATTGCATTTGTTTCCATTCTGAATGGGGGCTTGAGGAAGTCATACAGAGGGTAGCATTGACTGGGAGGGCGGGCTGCTGGTGTAATTAGCAATGGGGCTCCCTGGGGGCTTCCACAGGGCCTTCGGCATCTCTCTCCAGACCACACATGAATATGGATTGAGATGCAGTCCTCTTTTCCACACAGGCAGCAGCTCTCCCCATTCTTCTTCCCCCCACCCTATTCTTTCATCAGCCCAGTGAATCAGCACTCTGGCCCTTTGTTCTCCATCTTATTGACCGGGTCTGCAGCATTCTACCAGGTGAGGGAGTGAGGTTTAGTGGGACCAGTCTTGGATTGGAACAGGTTCCACCTTTGAGTCCTGGCTCTGACTCTATAGCTGTTTATTCTTGGGCCAGTCATATAAACTCTCTGAGCCTCATTGTCAGCCTCTGTAAAGTGGAGCCAGTTCAGTGAGTCTCCTACTGCGTGGCTTACAGGATAACTATGAGCAAAGGGTTTGGTAAATCACTAGACAAATGTTAGTGACCATTACTCTGGTACTTCTAACATGGAAGTAAGAACAGTGGTATCTTGGGAGGTTGGAGACTCAACAGCCTTTGGGCGAACTCTGGTTGGTAGGGAATGTTTTTCCATACCAAGACCAACTCTGCATCTCTGGAAATTCTGCTCATTCTGTCCTCGAGACCACGCAAAACAAGATTGATCCCCCTTTGGCTTGCCTTCAGGTGACCTCCATGCTTTGTCTTCCCCATAATGTGGTGTCCAACCTTCCCACAATACTTTATTCCCAGTGTCATCTAAGGACATCTGTCATCCTAGACTTCACATTAATGCACCCTAAGGCTGTGTTTTCTTATTGTGCCACCATGCCCTATTCACATTGAGGATCCAGCCCACTGGCCATGTGCCTCCCTCTTTTTCAGACAAACCACTGTCCCTCAGACCATGCCTTTTTTATCTTGTCCTGAAGACAATAAGATAATAGACTGAGAGCCAAAAGGGGCCTTAAAGGCAACTGAATCTAGGGCCTTCATTTTACAGGCACAGAACAGTGAGGCCACTTGCCCAGGGTTGCACAGCTAGTGTCTGAGATGAGATTTGAATCGAGGTCCAGTGGCACATCCACTGTGGAGTGCTACCTCTCACTGATTTTTGGAACCCACACATAGGGCTTTGCATTTATCCCAACTCAATGGCATTGTATTAAATTCAGCTTGTTTTTTTCTGTAGTCTGTTGAGTTCCTTCTGGGTCGTGTATAATATCACGCATCTTAGCTCTCCTTACTCCTCAGCATCTGCCCCCCCCAGTAGTCTTCAGACTTTTTCCCTCTGCTGAATTCTCACTTTCTCTGGAGGTTGAGAACACCAACATCACATAAAGATAGATCTTTTATCTGTAACCCCTCTCTAACATGATTGGTATTCTTGGGCGTTCTGTGTCTACCAGCACATTGTATGATTCTAGCATACTTGTTTCGAAATTAGCATTGGTCGCAGTAGCTCAGGGAAGCAGGCTCCAGCCAGATGTTTTCAGGCTCAAAGCAGCGTCCTTTAGCGCAAACCTAATGCGTAAAAGGCTGTGCTGACGCAAAAGCTAAATTGGGATGGTAATGGTTGGCATTTCAAGAGGACTTAGTGCAGTCCTGCTTGCACCATCAGCTCCCTGGATGCATTCAAAGCATGAACTGATTTACAAACAACTTCTCAGGGATACTTGTCTCGAATAAAGGATAGCAAGGACGGTTTCCTTGTTCCCCACGCTGTCGCTCTTTTGGCGTCATAAATCAAGCTTTGATATGATGTTGGATCCCCACCACCTTTGAGCAGTGGGGAATCAAATTTATTGTGGGTATTCTGTGGTGCAGGCACACAATAAGCAGTATATAAAGCCAAGGAAAACTTTTCTTATAAACATTGTCAGTCCTTTCTCTCTTCTCTACTAATAGATTGTACCTTGGGGCCATATATACTTTTCTGGCATCTATTTTCCACAGTAGATTGCATGCCCCCCCAAATCTACTTAGATTTTTGTTCAGGGTGTAAGTATCTCGTGGGAAATGAATAGGCTGCTTTCGAGTATATGCCAATCCTCATACCCATGCGGATGCTTGGAATGCATGCCAGCTGCCATCGATTTAATGGGATTCAGGTACCCTGAAAGAGTTAACCCATTTCCTCAAATTGCTAACTCCCTCCCTGGAGTAATTAACGCACTGAAAGCCTCAAGAGTTAGAATGCCAGGGGCCTGTGGGAAATAACAGAGCCCCCAATTTAGGAGAGGACGAGCATTATGTTCTTCAAGAAGCTATCTTTATAAATCTGAAACCTGGGCAGGAGGAGAATGGGAGGGTGCACGGCTTTTCAATCAGCAAATCGATTCTATGGGATGAATACTTCCCCACCTGCCTGCCTGGTGAAGTTCAGATTTTTCCATCTTTCAGCCTATCCCATTTTGTAAATGCCCTCAGAAGTTACAGAGGAATGAGATTTTTTTTTCTCATTACAGCATTAAACCTGTTTAAAGCCCTCTGAGATTTAACCGTCTGAATGCCAGGGGCAACTACCATTGAAGGACTCCAGGAATGCTCAGAGCATTGGAAGCTATTGCTTACTAGCATTAGGGGCATATTATTTAAATATTCTTGCCTCTCACAAATAATATTTTTCCGCCTACATTTTGATACTATCTCAAATGGTAGGATTGACTGAATTGTGGGGTAATAAGATCAGAAGACCATGGATATGAAGCTTGAAGGGGTTTCACAGGCCATCTAGGCCAATCCTTTTATTTTACAGAGGAGGAAACTGAGGCCTAGGGAAATGAAATGACTTTCATAGATTTAGAGCTGGAAAGGACCTCAGTGGTTATCTAGGCTAAACTCCTCATTTTACAGAGGATACAAAGAGCCCTGGAAAGAAGGGGAGTCCTTACCCAAAGTCACCTAAGTAATGTGTGGCAGAGGTGGGATTCAAATCCAGATACTTGGGCTTTAAATCCAGTAATTCATCTGCCATATTTACTGTCCATGCAGTTACCACAGGAAATTCCTGATGAAATCTTTATGGATAGGAGCCAGAGGTCAAATGATCTCACAGGCTCTTTTGGGACCTTAGGAGTCATTCTCTTCCCTCTCCCCACCCCTCCCCAGCCCAGAGCTTACCCATTCCTTGGGCAATAATCTTAGCTGGCTTGGGACATAGGCTGTAAGTGACTGTCCATTAGCAGCAGAGAATTTTAGAATATTTGGATCCCTCCTCAGCATAAATCTAATCATTGCTATAATTCCCCTGCAGGGAGAAGCAATAGCTTGCTTACTGCAGCAGAAAAAGATTTCTCGTTTTTCCCCCCGAGACTGTAGAGAAATGACAAATGAAAGAAGTGATGCAGGTCAAAGGTTTCCTAACATCGAAAATCCTAAGGGTTTCTGATCTTTTCCCACCTTTCAAGGCCAAATGTTAGCAGTTGTAGATTCTCGGAATGTGTTCTTAGGGACTAGTAAGAGCGCTTTCTGGAAGCTTCCCTTTTCTTACAGCCAACTTCATTGCTATAGCTAACTTTGAAATGAGCTTTTTTATGACAAAAAAAATCTTGATACTTCTGGGTACCTCCTATTACTTTTTGGTAAGGACATGCTGACCTTAGCTGGGTTATAAGTAAGAGATATGGGCAAGCAATTTCTCATCAGATGGTCCTTAAATTGTTTGTGTCAGGATCTAATAATGAGAAAATTCCAAATATTTTCAATTTCCTGGGAAAGGATAGGAAGGACATCCAAAATGAGTCTGTTTCCTAAGGACTCTGGTAGTAAACAAGCATCACAGATTTTTCGTTTGGGCCTCCAGATGAGGAACTCTGGGACAGAAAGATGTCACATTATAAAAGAGCCTTAAAAATCATTCTGACCAAATGATGAAAGACTCTTCCCCCCAAAGGAATTGAATAAAAATGAATTTTCATTAGAGGAGCAAGGTTCTTCCTAATAATGGAAAATTAATGCAACTCCTAGACCCTGTCCACTCTATTCAGAGTAATGCCAGCTCTTTTACACCCTTTATAATGAAACATTCCCCCCCTCTACCCCTGTGAAGGCCACATGAGTTTAGTGATTGAAGCTTGCTATACCCTTATCCCTATTAAATAGTCACCAAGCCAATTAAAAAGTCATGTAATTGTTGTTAGCACATCATCAGATATCAGTGTTTTATCCACCCTCACTTCCTCAATTAGCCTAGCCTCCCTACATTGCTTTAGAGTCTAGCCAGTGATCAAACAGCAATCACAGAGACTCTGTGAAGGATGTTAGCAGACTGGTTTGTAAAGTCAAAAGCTTGGATAAAATAACACCAACTGGATTCAATCCAGAGAAGATTGATGTGATCCTGTTGGGCAGCAGGTCGGAGAAAGAAAACCCCTCCTTTGAGGACATGGGCTTACTGTTACTCATTTATGAGTTTGACAATGGGGCCATTTGGCTGTTACATATCATTGTGTTTTTTTTAATTTTATTGTTGTTTTTTGTATGGCCCATTAACTTCTCTCTCTTGTCTATAATTCCATCCTTGCAACAAAGAAAATCATTTAGGCAGAGCCAGTTGGCACAGTGATTGAGTGTAACAGCATATACTACATTCCACATCCATCGTCCCCACCTCTCTACTGAGAAAAGGAAGGTGTGTTTTCTTATCAGTTCCTAGGATCTTATCAGGATCCTAGGATGCTGTGATTCAGACTTGGGATTCTTCCTATTTTCTTCTTTAGTTTTGACTTCTAAGTCTATTCTGTTCTTTCTCTGGTTGCTGCTTCTTTGGAATACCCTTTTTGTATTTTTGAGGCCCTGGAAAAGCTGTATTACAAATACCTCTTCAGTTTTGCAGACCATAAGAGCCAGATTGTGCAAAGAATGTGTCTATTAGAATGACAGAGAGAATAAAACCATGGACAATTCAAGGTTTCTTAGGAAAATGAAGCCCTGTAAATGAGATGCAGTTATCAGGTGTCCTTTTTAGTGTTCATTTGAATAGGTGTGATTTGATTCATAGGGGAAAAGATGTAAAATATTGAGCTTTTTAAAAAAGATATTCCAAAAAAGGCATCTAAGCAATATTTTAGCCCAAATAAGAAAAAAAAAACTAGAGAGAAATAGGAGACATGCCTTCAGCAGGCTATCATGGAAGAGGAATGAGACTCATTCCGTTTGGCTATGGAGATCAGAAGCAGGAGCAATAGGTGGGAATTGTAAATGGGTTAAATAGCAAGAAAAACATCCTAATGAGGTGAATTGCCCCCAAAGCAAAAGGGACTACCTCAAGAGGTAGTGAGTTCTCTGTTAGTGGAAGCCTTCAAGAAGAGGCTTGAAGGTGTTAGGGATCTTGCTTGCTTAGAAATTGTCCATCATCTAAATTGAGGCAACCTGTCATAAAGATTTGAGAAAACGAGTCTCAAAACCAAGAAGACCTTGGTTCAAGTGCCCCCTCTGACAGACAACTGGCTGTGTGGCTTTGGACAAGTCACTTAACCTACACAATTCCCCAAGACTGTATTTGCATAAGAGGTACCAATCTACATTGGTAGAGGAAGTTTCCCATAGCAATGAAATCACTGGCCTAGGTCCCATCCCTTTTGCACAATTGAAGAACCAGGGCTTTGGACTAAGTATATAGTTCAGCCCTTGACATTGATGGACAAGAGCTTATTAAAGGATAGTGTCTTGCTGAGAGAGGAAAGTGTCTTGTCCTCTGAGGGAGGAAAAAGGCATGCCATCTCTGCCATTGTTGGGGAGAGAGTATAATGCAGTGAAACATGTGCTGGGTTTGGAGTCTGAGGGCCTGGATTCATGTCCTAACTCTGACTCTTACTCCTATACCTGTGTGACCTTGGACAAATCCCTGTAACTCCCTGGGCCTCTTGTTTTCCTCCTCGGTAAAATAAGGGGGCTGGATGACATGATCTTGATGGTCCCTTCCAGCTCTAGACCTGGGATCCTTCATATGGCTTTGGGCAAGTCATTGCCCATTGCCCTCTCCATTTCCTGGACCTTAGTTTCATCTTCTATGAAATGAATGTGTTGGTATCAGTGGGCTCTCAGGTCCCTTCCAGCTCCAGTTCTAGGCTCCTGTGATCCTATGATTTTCCTCTCTTCTCCTCTTACTATAACAGTTTGCAAAGTCAGTGTGCTCTCCACTCACAAAGGAAAAGGAGACCCATAAAAGCTCTTGCCTCTTGATTGGTTTGGGCCATGACAAGCAAACCACTTGTCCACGTTGGAAATTTCATTGTTCTAGCTGACCTTTGTCTCTCACCCAACTTTCACATCCAAATGGTTACCAGTGACTGTCTGTTCCACCTCCATACTTTTTCTCCTCTCTTCCACTGCTACTACTCTTGTTGTAACCTAGCCGGACTATCCCAAAGGCTTCTTAACTGGTATTCCTGACTCTCTTGGAGGCTCGTTCCAGTACATCTCTCATATCACTCCCAACCTAGTCTTCACCATATGTCAACTTGGTCACATTCCTCCTCTGCTCAGAAATCTTCAGTTGCTCCCTATTGTAGAATGAGTGAAGTCCAAATTCCTGTGCCTGACATTCAAGGTCCTCCATGATCTGGCAACCTCTCCCACATCAACACAGTGCACGAAAACAAAATGGAAGGTTAGATATGCTTAATGGCAATTTCTCTTTATGTCCACATTTTAACATTTGCTTCTTATCAGAGCAGCAGGATAAGAAGCTTGGACTTGGTAAGAACTATACGTATCACCAAGATTCCCCATTCTGTGCCAGGGATTCTTCTCTTGCTGAAGAATCCTAGAAATGCAAAAGTAGCATCTTCAAGATTGGACGAGCCATCTTGTTCAACCCTACAAGTTTACAAAAAGGTAAACTGAGGCTTAGGGCTGGGAATTGTATCTGATCACATAGCCAGTTAGTGGCAGAGCACAGAATGGAACCCAAGTCCTCTGTGCTCTTTCCAATGTGTTCTCCTGAAGAATACACTCAGGATTAGTGTCTGACACTCTGATCAGTCATTGTTGACCTTTTAAAATAATAGGTCCCACTCCTAAATTACTTTAAACCTTCCAGACCATGCTTCTTGCAATACCCGATGGGGTAGATTGGATTAATATTGAATTTTCCATTTTACAGATGAGGAAAATGAGGCTCCGAGGCTTTCCCGGGGCTCAGAGCTAATAAATACCAAAGCCTGGATCTGAGCCCCGGGTCTGAGCTATCAGTCTCAACTCTTCTAACTGCCTGCCACAGGGCCCACTGCCACCTCTGGCTAATAGTGGCCAGTCCTTAGAAAACCCTTTAGGGAAGGGATGAAAGAGAGAAAGGCAGGAGACAGCCTCTCTCCCTTTCTTTGATGATAATATCACATGAGGTCTGGGAGAATGTTCTACACACAGTAGGCATTCCTTCCATAAATGATGTGACTGACAGACTGACAACAGGTGCTGCCAGCAGGAATCAGGAGAGGACTAGGCCAATGTTTGATTTATGATTTGTTGAACATTCTTTTCATTTATAATTCCAAAGCCTTGATCCTCTAATTAGATTAAAAATGTAATTGGAGACAGCTAGCGTGGCAGTGGGAGTCTTAAAAATTCTTATGATCATCTCTTGAATGTCTCCTTAGGGGAAAAATGCTTTGTAAATGGGGTAAGAAAAAACCCAAACTATGGCTTGCTTTGGAATGTTGTCGAGTGGTTTCATCTGGGCAAAAAGATCTAAAAATAAAAACAAAGGCAGAGTCCACAACTCAGGGCTAGTTAGGCACTGTTCCCTCTTCCGATTTATGGCCACCCCTCACCATTTTGATCAGTCACTTCGAGGAAGGCATCCATGACACACTTATCTAATGCAGGCATGGCCCAAAGCTGGAGCAGAGTAGGTCAGACCATTAAAACAAAGATATCAGACTAGATATCAGACTAAGAACCTCCAGAGGTTCTTAACCATTTTTATATGTGTCCTGGATCCCTTTGGTAATCTGGTGAAGTCCACATGGACCCCTTCTCAAAAATGTTTTTAAATGTATAACATAAAATATATAATATTATAAAGGAAATCATTTATAATGAAAGTTGTTCTTAAAATTCACAGACCCCAGATTTAAAAACCTGCCCTACTGATATCTAACGCTGTTTCTCCTCAAAAATATTAATATTTTTCATATAGCGTGTTAAGGTTTGTAAAGCAAGTTACATACATTATCTCATTTCAGCCCCAACATGATAGAAAAGTTCTGTTATTGACCCCCTTTTCCAATTGAGGCTGATAAGATTGAGAAAACTGAAGTGCCTTGCTTAGAGTCATACAGCTAATAAGTCTCGGAGGTGAGATTTGAACACACATCTTCCTAACTCAAAGTCCAACATTTTATCCAGTATGCCTTGCTTCTTCTGTTGAGCTCTATGGTTATATGATTCGATGTTTGCCTGAACCGAGAGATGGAAATGTGCATGGTCTTGATTGGAAGTATTGGGTGGGGGGGCAAAGCAGCCTTATGCTACCTGACTCAGGTTTGGAGGTCTCTGGTATAAAGTGTTTTCAATATATTTCAGTCTACCGTTCTAGCCTTATTATACATTACCCCTCATCACTCATTTTGTTGTCCAGCTAAATCAGCCTATCTGTTCTCCCTTGCATGCAACACCTCGTCTTCCATTTCCTTCCCTTTGAGCAGACTGTCCCACATGCCTGGGGTTCACATCCTCTTTATGTCTGCCATTAAGAATTCTTGGATTCCTTTAAATCTCAGCTTATATCCTACCTTCTACATGAGGCCTTTCCTGATCCCTCAGCTACTACTATACCCCCCAAAAATTGCCTTTTATTTGTTTTGTAAATATTTATGTATGTACATGTTGTCTCCTCTGTTATAAGGTAAGCTCCTCGAAGGGCACAGATTGTTAGCTTTTTGCCTTTATATCTCTTGTGACTAGCACCTAGCAGGTGCTTAATAATTGCTTATTTACTGGTAGTTCAGAGAAAGGGGAGGCTATTGGGGGTTGGAGTGATCCTAGCAGGTTACATAGGGAAGGTGAATCTATCTGATCTAGGACTTGAATGATGATGGGTAGGAACTGGCTAGGCCTAGAGGATGAAGGAGGGTATTTACAGCATTGGGAAACCATTGGACAGCCTTGGTTGATAGTTGAGAATGTCCTTTTGTAGGACTTATCTTCACATTTGATGGGAGTCCTTCCAGTATTGCATTTCAGTCTGCTTTTGGTAAAATCTCTGCTCATGAAAACAAAACTTACAGTTAGGCTTCTGAAGAAGAGCCATTTGCCTAAGCAGAAAGGAGAGAAAAGTGGGGTGGACCATGAGAATCAGTGCCAAAAATGGCCTTAGGGTTGTCTCAAGTGCCCTTGTTTGTTGTTCCTGTTCCATCGGGACAAGAGATGAGAACTTTCTGAGATAGTTTGATGTCATCCCCTGAAATCAAGAAAGATAGTAAGTCAGGCAGGCACTAAGCATGCATTAATTGCTTACTGTATGCCACAGACATCTAGGCAACTAGGAAACAAAAAAGGCAAAAACAATCTCCACCTTAGAGGAGCTTACACGTTAATGAGGGAGACAACATTTAAATAACTAGTTGTATGTAAGACACATCAAGAGTTGGTGGAAGGTTATCTCACAGAGGAAGGCCCTGAAAGCTGGCAGAACAGGGAAAAGTCTTTCCTAGGAAGAAGGATTTGAGTGGCATTTGGAAGCACAAGGTCTACCTCTTCATCAGAGACAGAAGTGAAGAAAAAGATAGTGGAGAATGGTGTCTGAGTCTTGAGGAGTAGAGAAAAAAGGAGCTCTCAACAAATGGCCTCAGTTTGGGAGGTGAAGTATGAGGTGAGATCCTCAGCTACAGCAGGATTGGGAGCATTGTGGGAAGGTCAAGGAGATAAGAGATAGTCTAGAACAGCTGCTGTGGAGAGTAGGATAGGGATAGGCTCTCAAGTAGGGACAAGTTGAAAAATTGCCTTCCAGCAGGGAAGGCCCAGTTAAGATTCGTTAACAAACTTGCAGGGGTCCTAGTCAGTATGGTTTCATAAATTTCTTCGGCAGCAAATGCATACTAACTGATGAGGTGGATGTTGTATGTAACTCAGAGCATGAGTTTGGCATGGCATGATGAGATATAGGACAAGGGGAGGAAGGGGAGGATTGGAGAGGAGATGGAAATGTAGAATTGATCTAGTTCATCAAGGGGTCAACTTAGGGAAGGGAGGTGAGTGCAGCCAGTTGGCCTTGGAAAGAACTGAGGGGGTGGAAGGAATGGAGATTACCTTGGAGACAAAGAACACAGTTAAGGGGTCTAAGGCACAAGGAAATATGGAGTGATAAAAGATTATGCTGAAACTATGAAATTTCAGAGCTCATGGACATGGAAATGGAAGGCTTGCAGGTAATGGCCAACCTCAGAGTCTGATGACCTCTGTGCATAGCTGAGGAGTGGTAGAGGAAGAGGTCATGAGAACTGAGGAGACTGAGCAATTAGTATGTATATTCAAGTTCCCTAGAATGACGTCAGGAGATGGGATGGAGAAGACTGATTTGACAGAATCACCCTCACTTCTCAAAGGTTTGGAGAAACAAATGAAGGAGGGCAGAGGGTAATCCCAGGGTAGGTAAAATGCCTTTTGTCCACCCTTCTCCCCTCCCATCTCTGCAGTCAGGAGGGCAAACCAGGGATACACTACAAGTAACCAGGAGAGTCAGTGTTATGTAGGAGATGGAGTACTGGCCTTGGAGTCAGGAAAATCTGCTTTCCAATCCTGTCTGTGACAACCCACCCACTGGGTGACCATAAACAATAATAATACTGGCATTTGTCTAGTACTTTGAGATTTTCAAAGTGTTGTAGCTAGATTTTCTCATTTCGTCCCTAACATGCTTTATCTGATCCTCGGTTTTATAATATGTGAAATGAGGACAATAAAGCGGTAACCATCGGCCTGCAGAATTGCTGTGAGACTCTACCGAGATCATCTAGGTAAAGAGCATCGCAAACTTGCAGGCACTTTGTAAATGTCAGTCGTTGGTATTATTCAAAAGCAGCATGTAGTCCTCTAACAGAGAAGGTGACCCCAAGATGAGGAGCACATCTGGATATTCGGAGTAGCTCACATCTCCTTCTTGCTGCTATTTGTAAATATTCAGCTTTGCAACATATCCATGAAAGCAACTGAGCTTTTTCTGCTTCTGAGCCCCACAGAGATGTCCCACTGTCCTGCTACCCAGCCCATTTGGCCAAAGCACCAGTTTGACTCAGTTCTTGCCCTCGCTTAATAGGTTGGTTGAATGGAATGATAGAGCTGCCATGTTATTTAGAGGTTGTAGCCAGAGAAGGATCCATAAATAAACAAATAAATAAGTGTAAGGTGTCTGCTGAAATCTCCCTCCAATGCCTCTTTATGGGATAGAAGTTAGTCAGGGCTCTCAAAGGCTATGCCAGTGGAGTTTCTGAGACCTCTGAAAGATCCTGCCAAGCTGGCAAGGCATCGAATTGGGGCTCAGGAATGGACTTTTGGTCTCTTACCTGGGGACCAGCCCAACTAAATGTGGAGAAGCTTATCACCAGATTGGCTTCAGGGTGAGGAATTTTTCAGACATAGCAACTCTCAAGGACTGTCTACTAAGCCATCGAGGGGGGGCTGTGATCTGTACCAGCAGAGGGACTATTGGTACTATGGAAATCACAGCTGTTTGAAAAGTTGTAGTAAGGATAAAGATGGATGGAAATACTGCATGGCAAACCTGTGGGTTAGGGGGTGATTGTGCCCTTTTCAAGAAAGAACACTGGCATATGGCCCATTGGTCACAGAACAGAGGGCTTAATAGAGTCTCTTTCTAATGGTAGACTTCTAGCTTTTTCCTTCTTCGTCTCATCTCTTCCTAATTACCTCTGCTGTAACCTGCTAGCACTCCAGGCCCCTGCTCCGAGGTGGTTGGACCCCTGTATCTTGGCACTCCAGCCAGCCAGATGCCCAGCCTTGTATTGCTGTCTAATTGGAATATCGTTGTAGCTAGTTAGGTGAGGATTTGAAAACTCTGGGGGGATTCAGCAGACAAGACAGCCTTCAAAATTGGAGAATCCAGCCCTTTCAAAGCTTGCTGCAGCGTGGTCTAAAGCCAGTCTGGGGAGGCACTGTTACCCCTTCCCTTACACTTACAGAAGGGAATTATAATTGCAAAGGAGCTATTAAAATAGCATCTCTGTGTATATTTTTTAAAAGGAAAACCCAAGTTGAACTGACAAAACAGCAAACAATATAAACTACAGAAGGATTCTAGTGATCCTTCACAATAACAGTCTTCTTTATATAAAACAGGAAGTCATAAAAAGGTACAGTTTCCAAACGAGTATGAATTTTATTGAAATAGTTGGCAATAGGAAAAATGCATAACAAGAGAAAATAATTAGCCAAGTATTACTGGTGAGATGTGATGGCTGTATCGCTTTCCCACTGGGAATTATTCCCTGGGTGGAAATAAGAGTCCTAGCTTCTGAGTGAGTCTTGGAAGCCTGTAGGAAGTCATCCCTACCCAGCCTCAGGTGGCACCCATGACAAGCATCTATTACAGCTGGGAGATTTCTGACAATGAGGTAGCTGGGGTTTGTTTTTTCCCCTGAGGAAGAAAAAAAATAATCTAACATTGGAAGACCTTAGCTATTCTGGAGCAAAGAAAACAATCAGGATAAGCCAACGAAAGAGAAGGAAGGAAGGAAGGAAGGAAGGAAGGAAGGAAGGAAGGAAGGAAGGAAGGAAGGAAGGAAGGAAGGAAGGAAGGAAGGAAGGAAGAAAAGAAAGAAAAAAAGGGAAGCTGGAATTAGAAGCAAAGTATCTGCGACACATTTTTACCCTTGTTAGGGAGAGAAGGATATTTTAAGTGAATGAAAAGCAAAATTTAAATTCTGCAGGAGCCGGCTTTATGGAGTACATTGGCACTAAATGTGGTAATATATGCCTCCCTCCAGAGGGGTCACCTAGAGAAATTATTCCTTCCCGGGACTCCTAGTAGTAATAATGACATATAGGTTGAAGCAAAAGTGGGAACTGCTCTCAGGGGAATGGATTTTTCTTCTTCTTTTTTTTCCTTCGTTTTTTTCCCATTTGCCTCTTAGGTTAAAACCAGAGTCTATAATACTACTGGGGCTGGCACTTGAGTTAATCAAAAGATTAACCATTTCCAGCCCATTTCCAGAACCAGAGCAGTAAAGCTGGGTTTTGGGGGCTTCCGATTTTGCTGAAAGGAGCACAGGCCAACTCCATGGCCTTGTGGGGTGGAAAAGGCGAGGGCCTAGTCTATCATCCTGGTTTTGACATCTTCAGAAAAGCTGACAGGAATGTGCAAATGAGCTAGCTCCTCTCTATCATTCAGCTTCATTGCCCTCTACAGGCAACCAAAGTCTGCTCCCAATTTTCTCCAGAAATCTTGAGTCAAGACAGAGTTCCCTGCCCAGTAGCCTAGGACAAGTCACAAACTGAGCCTAGCTTGGGAAAACAAGCTAGGCAAACATAATGTGTTGGAGTGCGACCCCATAGGCCCTGTCTCTGACCTGCAGAGCCAATATCTTAAATCTTCATGCTGGATTATCAGGAGCCCAGGGCTAAAAATATCTGGAAAAAATGAGATCACATGGGATGACAAGAAGTGTTTGGGGGCAAGGCAGACCTCAGTGAATGGGAGACCCTCAGAGCTAATCTGAGGAATCATTCTTTTTTTTTTTCTTTCCAGTTTTTAAACATTTTTATCTAAAGTTTTGAGTTCCAAATTCTTTCCCTACTAGCTTCCTTCCCTTCCCTCCCCCCTCCCTGAGAGGGTAAGCAATCAGATATGGGTCATATATGTGCAATTATGTAAAACATTTCCATATTAGTCATTTTGCGTAAGAAGACTCAAATAAAAGGAAAATAAAAGAAAGTGAAAATAGCATGCTTCAGTTTGTATTCAATCAATATCAGTTCTTTCTCTGGAGGCAGATAGTGTGCTTCATCATTAGTCCTTTGGGATTGTCTTGGATCATTGTATTGCTGAGAATAGCTAAGTCATTCAGTTCTTCATCGAACAATATTGCTGTTACCGTGAGCTACATTCTCCTGGTTCTGTTCATTTCACTTACACTTCACATGTAAGTCTTTCCAGGTTTTTCAGAAATCATCCTGATAGTCATTTCTTATAGCACAATAATATTCCATTACATTCATATACCACAGGTTGTTTGGCCATTCCCCAATTGATGGGCATCCTCTTGATTTCCAATTCTTAGCCACCACAAAAAAAGCTGTTACAAATATTTTTGTACAAATAGGTCCTTTTCCCTTTTCTGGATGTCTTTGGGTTATAGACCTAGCAGTGGTCTTTATAGCCCTTTGGGTCTGGTTCCAAATTGCTCTCCAGAATGGCTGAAACAGTTGACGTCTCTGGGGAGTCATTCTAGATTCATTGGGTTGCATGTCCCTGCCCACCCTGTAGGAGGCAGTATGATACTAGAGAAAAAGTACTGGCTCCAGAATCAGATAAATTGGGCTCATGGTATCAGATTTATATTTGGAAGGGATTTGGAAGACCATTGATTCCAATGCCATCGTTGGGGAAACTGAGGCATAAATAGACTAGATTAGGTGTTCTTTACCTGGGCTCTGTGTATTTGTTTTGTAAAAATATTTCAATAATTTCAATGTAATTGGTTTCCTTTGTAATTGTACATATTTTATTTTATGCATTTAAGAACTTTATTTTAAGGAGTCTATAGACTTCACTAGGTTGCCAGAGGACTGCATTCTACACACAGAAAAGTTAATAATCTAGTCTCTGATCAAGTCCAACCCCTTCATTTTACAGATGAGGAAACTGAGGCTCAGAGTGCTTCGCCCAGGGTCACGCAGCTAGTGCGTGTCCAAGGGAGGGTTCAAGGCCTCCTGACTCCAAGGCCATTGCTCAATTTTCTATGGTCAGTGGTGTCAGATCGAAACAGGGGCCACTAAACTGTACATAAGGATCCCTGTTCCTGCATATTTGATGTAGAAAACCATATATTAACATTATCTATGTGCTCTTGTGTTTTTATTTATTTTGTTAAATATTTTCCAATTCTATTTTCATCTGGTTTGGGCAGCACTTGGGAATTGCGGCTGCCAGCAGCGTGTTTGACATTTCTGTCCTACATTGGTCTGTGAATAATAAGAGGTGGCATTTATATAATGGTCCAAAACATGCATAGGTTTCCAATACATCTCATTTGAACCTCTCAACAGCTCTGCAATGTGGGTACCACAGGTGGTATTATCCTCATTTTACAGATGGGGAAACAGGCTTGAAAAGAGTGACTTGTCATTATTGGTCAGTATTTATTTATAAGGAGGAAAATGAAGGACTAATTGCCTTTTGATGGCAGGAAAATATCCAGTCCAACCCAACAAGTGTTTAGTAAGCACCTACTATGTGCAAAGCACTGGTAATACAACGGCACAATGTAGAAGAGCCCTTGCCTTCATGAATGGGACTTCCATTCTCTTAGGAAGAATATACAGCACGAGAAAGGATAAATGAATGTGCACAGGAAAGAGTCAGAGAGCCTGAGTTTCTTTACAAGTTCTGCAGTGATCTGTGACCTTGGGCAAGTCATTTCCCTTCTCTGGGCTTCTCTTTCTTCATCTGTAAAAATGAGTGGAGTTGGACTCTGGGGACTTCTAAGGGTCTTTCCAGCTACATATAAATCTGTGATTTTGTAACACTTTGAAATACAAAATAACTTGTGGAGAGGGAGAATGCTAACTACCAGAGGCATCAGGAAAGGCTACCTGGAAGAGGTGGCATTTGAAATGAACTTTGCATAATTTCAGAGTCCTAAGTGGCAGAAAAGAGGAGAATGTACAGCAAACCTAGGAGCCGTTGGTCAGGACAGAAGAGTTCTAGCATCATAGCCAGTCTTTGGGGCCCTTTGGTTCAGCAATTGCCTTAGGAGCAGGGGATGGGAAGGTGAGAAGTCTAACAGATAGAACCCTTATCATTTAGAAAGTTCTGCTCGAAAGATCCCTCTTCATTTCTCCTCATCTTTCTAGATCAAACCAGCATTTTTGAGAGGCATGGTGGCCTCACAGAAAGTACGTAGTTATAGAGACCTGGGTTCAAGTACTGACCCTGACACCTATTTGTGGTATGCCCTTGGGAAAATCATTTATCCTCTCTTTGATTCTTAGTCACTCCATCTGTATAATGGGCATAATACCACTTATACTTCCTACCTCACTGGATTGTTGTGAGGAAATCACTTTGTAAACCTCAGGTGCTAGAGAATTGGAAATTGTGATTATGATTATTTGGAGTATGGCCTCTGTTGTAGCCAGGTCAGTCTCACACTGGTTCATCTATTGCCTCCCAAAAACTTGCATTGCTCCAGAGTAATTCTAGTTGAATGAAAGTAGTTCTGTAATGCAGTAGTTCATCTGGTCTCAGAATACTAATTGTTCTCTGATTAGCCTCCATTCAAAACCATGTGACTTGACCGCTTTGCCCAAGCCCCTTGTCTGCCTGTCTGACTACTAGTCACTCTCAGGTTCAGGGCTCAAAACTCTCCCATTGAGTGGTAGACTGTTTCTGAACCTTCAGCAGCTACCGTAAGGACAAATGATAAATACTTTTCAGCAATTTTACCTATGATGTGTGCTTTTGTCAGTCAGAGAGAACCAGGAAAATGAAGGAAAAGCTAAGGGACCAGCAGAGTTTGGTAAAGAGGGGGTGGTCACCAAGGCCCAGCATGCAAAAAGGTTGAGAATGATGAATACAAAGCCAAATGTTGGATCTGGTGATTAGTCAATGAAAAGTCCCTTATGAAAAAGCAACCTCCTTAATGATAATGGTAATAACTCATATTCCTATTAGTCCTAAAGGTTGATAAAGTACTTTCCTCCCGATAATGCTGTGACCCAATAGTCACATGTACTCTGCTACCACTGTCACATAGGATTGTCAACACAGAACATGCTATAGTGCTAATTTGCCACTATTTTGCCAATCTTCCAGCTCTTTCTTGTTTTTCCAGTCTTCTAGTTGGGTTAAGCCATATAATAGCACATGAAATCCTGATTTAAACCAGAACTAAGATTCTTGTGCACCTGATCCATATGGTGCAACCAAGTGTCATATGGCGTAACCTGGTATAGACAGTTTGTCACTTGTCAATTCCACTGGTATGTCTTTAATACCCACGATCAAGTATCTAGGAGCTCACCCATCCTACGACCTTTTTTTAGCTCATCTGTCAAGTTTCTATAAAAATTGTTTAATGAGAATTGATCTGAATGACTCAGTGTCACATTGCCATCAGGTTCGGGGCTTAGTCACTGGAGTAACTCATTGTATGAAGCATTCTAAATGTCATAATTCATTTTAAGACAATAATTTTGGAGAAGAATTATGATTATAGCATGCATCTGTGTGTTAAGGGATGGGCTGGATAAAAGAATTAGTGGGGATTGTGTTGCTTTGGAGCCAACCAGCATGGGCTCATCAAGGAACATAGATTTGAAATTGGAAGGGGCCCTAGAGGCCTAGCCCTATAATTTTGCAGATGAGGAAACTGAGGCCTAGAGAAAATTTGGAACTTCCCTAAAGTCACACACAGTAGTAAATGATAGATTCGACTCCAAATCCATTGGTCTTTCATCTATACCACACTAATAGCCTGGGGGACAGAAGTAAGAGTACGGGAATTCAAGTAAGAGTAGACGGAGGAAGATTCTGACAGAGTCCATCCTAACTTTTTCCTACCCAGCATGCCTCAATATATTCATACGCTCAATCGGTCTCTGTGAGAATCAACGTTTCTTTATTCACTTTGCGTGTCTTGGGTTCTGCATCCCATCCATCATTCTGGTCCTGGAGTTAGACCCTTTTCTCCCAGAAGCTCACGGGAGCTACTCTCAGCTATTCCAATACAGTTAAACATTTCTCTGAACTGAGTGCTTTGGTATTGGAGGTGGACTGCCACAGTTTCTTGTGTGAGGATGATCAAGCCCCTTCCTCTCTCTGGGCCTGACTTTCCTCATCTGTCAAATGTGAAAGCTGAACTAAATGATCACTTAAGGCCCCTTTCTGGCTCCCAGAGTCAGGAGGTCTGTACGGTTGATGTTTTCTACCTCCTTGTCAAGAAAAGTTGTAATGTGTCAGAGTCCTACACAGACACAGGACAAAATGTCAAAACAACACATCAGTGGAGGGTAAAACTGTAGATTGTATGGCACCTTCCTGGAGTTATTTATGATTCCATTTCTTTTTCAAATGACTGACTTTCTGAGCAGCACATTAACCTGTGCTTTGGTAACAGTCGTATTCATCTGCTCCCAACAGCTGTAATTTTCCTTGCTGTGTATCAGGCCCTACCCATGCACCCCCTGCCCTCATCAGAGTCACTGTCTGAGGGTCAGTAGGTCAATTTCATCAAGATGTACATGGCTCTGATTAAAACAGGTTCATGAGAGCTGCTCTCAGCTCCGCATCCATCCACATCCCACCTGAACGGAGAAAGAAAAGTTCTACTTGTCATTCTGATAGATCTTACATGCACCTCCTCTCTGAAGGAATTGGCAGATTAAACTTCAGGGAAGGAGTGGGCTGGCGACTGAGTGGAACATCTGGAAATGAGTGGTGTCTACTAATGTCACACCGCTAAGGGATGAGAACTCCATGAGCACTCCTAACTCCCCATAGCTTTTCCCCAGTTTCATGCCATCTACACATCTACTTCTGCAGAAATACAATGAACAGCATCATCCACCCACTCTAATGACCATTGCGTTGGTGCCATGAGCCTTTCTTTAATTTAAGTTCATGCCATTTGTTAATGTCATACACACATGCGACCAAGCAGTATGGCCTCAACAAAAAAGAGGAGATTGGACTAGATGACCTCTCAGGTCCCTTCCAACTCTGTCTATCACCCTCTGATTCTGGGTGACCTATCCCCCTCAGTTTCTAATCTTCTGGCCCGAAATGGAGGGAGAAGCATTTCACTTTGGAAAATATGATATAGTAGAAAGGGTGCTAGACTGGTTGGTCAGGAGACAAGATTTTAACATAGGCTTTGCTGCTAACTGATGTTGTGGCCTTGGATATGTCCCTCCCCTTCTTTAGATCTCAATTTCCTTCTGGATAATACAAAGGGATCGAAATGGGTGATCACTAAGATTCTGTCTAGCTATATTTTCTTGTTAAAACTCATGGTAAAAAAGCAGAGTTCTATCTTACAGCTGCATACTTCCATCATGATTCTAGTAGTCAAAATTTTCATAGCCCATGGGAGGGAGAAAGTGGCATATATACATATGCCAAACCAGATAACACGGGTAGTAGCAGGTATGCCATAGGAAGAAGAGCAAAAAAGACCATTAATAAACAGAGGAGCCAAAATTCAAGAAGGGTCAGCATAGCCTCAGAAGTCTATATACAAAGTAAAAAGTATGGGTAATAAACAAGGTTCACCAAAAAAATCAGATTCAAGGGGGCAAGTTTGTGACTCATCATTGTTACTGAGCTTTACTTAGCGAGGTAGTACTGGTGCCTAGAATATGACTGTAGACGGGGAAAATTTACTCCAAAGGAGTAGAATTGGTAAGAGGCAGGCAAGAAGAGGCACCTTTGTATAACATTGAGATAACTACACCAGAGAAAGTCCAAGTACCCAAAGGAGGAGCACATTTGGGTAGGGCATCAACAGATTAAAAAAACCAGAAGCTTCACTTCTGTGGGTGACCAGCCAGACATAAGAGGGATTTAGAATATATCTCTGACAAATTAACCCTAAACCTGGCATAGAAGCATGATACAGCATTGAGACAGAACCCAAACTTTTGCTGGAACTTTATTTCTTTTCAAAAAAAGAACAGCCTTCATGATAATTTCATTCTTCAAGAGGTAAAGGAAGTGACAAGATAAATTGTGATTTTTTTCTAGACCTGACCATCAAAGAAAATCTGTTTTTTTCAAATAGGAATATTAACAACCTTGGCACAAGTTACCACTCCATCTTAGAATGTGAGATAGAGAAGAAGAAAGTTGGTATAGTGTGATAAGTTATCCTGAGTAACAGAGGCAGCAAATTTCAAGAGGTTCAGCAGCAGGGAAGGTTAGAATTCGATATCCTAAAATTCAGCAAGGGAAATTAGCCCAAGAGGGATAAAAAGCTCTCAGAGATGAAAATCTGAAGACAGAAACATAAATTATTCTGATAGAGAGGTAAAAGTAGAATTACGACTCTACAGAGAGCATGAAACTAAGTCAGGTTGTTGAAGGACAAGACGATGAACTTGGAGGGCTAAAAAAGAGTCAGTCACTTCTTAGCCTCGGCCATGGAAAACCATGAGTCTTGGAGCCTAAAGTACCAAGTCTGAACCTCAGCAGCACTGCTTACTAGCTACATCACCCTGAGTATCACTTAACCATTTTGTGCCTCAGTCTTCTCATCTGTAAAATGGCAACAGTAACTATAGGACATCTCTCCCAGGGTTGTGGAACTCCTACGTGATATTGTTTTTAGAGTGCTTATATGATGTAAAGTCACTATAACTAGCATCATCATCATAAATAATAATATTAACAATAATTATAAGAAGAATCTGAAATAGATATGACTACAGCATGGTACACTGGCAAGGTAAGCACCCTTGGAAAGGAGAGCTTCTTCATTCCAATTTAGACTCCATCATTACATACTTGTGTGACCTAAGTCACCTCAGAATTCTGGGCCTCAATAGAATGAAGCTGGACTAGATTACCTCTGAGGTCTGTTCTACCTCTCAGTCTCTGATGCTGGCATTCTAAGTTGGAAACCAAAGCACCTAATGGAGAATTAAAACAAAAGGGGGTCCCACACGAAGAGTGTCAGGAGCCCCAAAGCCCTCTATGGCTACCACCTTTTCTCTATTTAGCAGGAATGTATCTACCTCCCAGCATCCCTGAGTGCCCCTAGAGCCTTGTAGTTTATGTCCCTGGTTCCTCCTCCCTCCCTCTCTGCCCTCTTAAATCCTAGAAAGTGAGAACTAGAACCTGCTTGAGATGGGCTGCCATTCGTCCATGTCAGTTTCTCTTTGGCCAGAAGAGAGGGAGAAAAGGGAGAGCAAGCTTTGAGAAGAAGAAATACTCTGCCTTGGTCCATTTCAATGATCACGGCTGATGTAAACCAGCTCATTAGCCCTGGGCCAGGCAGAGATAATGCAGGGACACTCCAGGGAGTACTGATGCCAAGGCAGTGCAAATTGACTAAAGGTTAAGTAAGTCAGTCTAAAGACTTCCTGTTTTAGGATGATATACTCACTAGCATTACTGAAATCGTTTATGCTATTGATTTTGTTTTCAATCTTATCTTATTCTTGAGCCTTTTCAATCATGGAGAAATGCAACCCAGAGCCCCAGCTAAGGAATCTTATCCTTGCCCCGCTACAACCCAGTTTTAGTGAGAGAGATGGAACTTGTAGCTCTGGATGCCAGATTGACTCCTTTCTGCAGGCAGAACGAAATCTAATGCCAACTTTCCAATCACTCCTCTCTCCCCCAACACACATGCACACATGTACACATGCACACACGCACGCACTCTCTCTCTCTCTCTATCTCTATCTCTCAAACTTTCCCATTGATCTTGGCATAAGTAACATCCAAGTAGTGATTGGTATAACTTTATAAATTGGTGTGAGGTAATTTGCCAAGCATTTATTAAACTCCTACTATGTTCCTCCCACCGTATCTAGGCACAAAGATAAAAGCTGGACAATTCCTTCACACCCTCTTACAAGCCACCTTATTTACAAGAACTTATTTAACTCCTTCTACATGCAAACACTGAGCCCAGTGCTGGGGATGCCAAGACAAAGATGAGACCCCACCAGACCTCAGGGAGGTTACATTCTGCTGGGGGCAGGGAGACAGTGTGTTCCTAGATAAGTCAATTCAGGATATCTACAGTACAAAATAAATGAAAAATACCTCGGAAGAAGTATTTTTGCTAAATATTTGAGGGGTTTAGGAAGGACCTTATGGAGGAGGTAGCCCTTGTTCTGAGTCTTGAAGGGGGCTTGGAATTACAAGAAGAGAAGCTGAAGAGGGACAGCATCAGAGGCACAGACAGAAAGAGTGATTCATTATTTTCGTATTCAAAGGTCCTCTATGTGACCAAATAAACATAGCCCCACTTTTCGTGGGCACAAAAGATTGGAAGCAAAAATAATAATAATAATAGTTATAATGATAATAATAGTTAACATTTGTATAGCACCTACTATGTGCCAACCACTATGCTAAGCACTTTATTTTTTTTTGGAGGGGGGAAGGCAGGACAATTGGGGTTAAGTGACTTGCCCAAGGTCACACAGCTAGTAAGTACATCAAGTGTCTGAGGCTGGATTTGAACTCAGGTCCTCCTGACTCCAGGGCCAGTGTTCTACTCACTGCGCCACCTAGCTGCCCCCTGCTAAGTACTTTATAATTATTATTGCATTTGAGCCTGGGAAGGAGGAGCTATTATTATCCCCATTTTACAGATAATAATGATAGGAGAACAATAGTGATTTTATATATATATATATCTCGCTTACTGTGTGCTAACTGCTTTACAATTATTGTGTCATTGTATCTTCACAATAACCCTAGGAAGTAAGTGATATTATGATCTCCATTTTATAGATAAAGAAAATGAGGCAGCAGAGACTAAGTGACTTGGCCAGCATCACACATCTATGAAGTCTCTGAGGCTGTATTTGAACTCAGGAAGATGAGTCTTCCTGACTTCAGGCTTGGCGGCTTGGCACTCTATCCATTGTGCCACCCAGCTGCCCTCTGGGGTTAGTATCCCACCTCTGACACTTAGGAATTGTGTGAACCTGAGCAAATCATTATATCTTTCTGGGCCTCACTTTTTCCCACCTCTTGGACTCAGTTTCCCCTTCTGTCCCTCTTCCATTGTCCCTACCAGTCCCCCCAGCTACTCTTCTCTTCCCAATCCCTTGTGATGGCCAAGATACCTAGCAACCATGAACAATTAAAAAATCACCAGGGACACATCTTTTACCAGAATTGGGGAGGGGGGTACAGAGAGAGCTAGTCTGTCTGAAACCCAAATTCCAAGACAATATTGAAATCCTCATGACCTTGAGAACAATCATAATTCACATTTTTATACTAGTTTGTTTTCCAAAGCAATTATTTTTAAAAAAAAATGAATTGCTGTATTTGTTTTCAAATTACTTCACTTTTCCTTTGCATGCCTCCTTCTTCCCTCCTGGAAAGCCATCCCTCATAAAAAAGAATCCAAATTATTTTACTGCAATAAGCATTTATTCAGTGCCTCCTAGGAGCACACAGTAGGAGTGTTATTACCCCCATTTATGTCAAAGAAAACTGAGGTCCAGAGAAGTCTTGCCCAGGAAAACACAGCTAATATTTTTCAGAGATTGGATTCCAACCCAGAATTTGCTGCCCAACTACTGCTTTTTCCACCATGACATGCTACCTCTTTTTGCATTCAAGCTGGAGCCAAGGTTAGCCCAGTAAAAGTGGTATTGCTCTGAGAAGGTCAAATTGACAGTACCCTATTGGGGTATCTGGCACATGGCTTATTCTGACAGTGTGTGGCTCAGGTCCTTTGGATCCTCAGCTCTAACCCGTGGTATGGATGGGGCTACTTCCCTTCTTCCCTCAACCAACCCACTCTCTGAGAGTGCTCTGGACCCTTGGAATCAGTCCATCTATACCAAGATGGGGCATTAGGGAGTTGGCTTCCTTCTTATCTGGATTACAGCCTCAAAATTTGATTTCATAATGGTTAATTCCATTCTCAATCCTATCTTTCTATCTCTTTATTGTCATAGAAAGAGCTTTCATGGAATTCCAGTGGGGAAGGGGAGTATATGAAAGAACCAGGAAGGAGGTGGGAAGTATTGCCTCCAAACTACCTTAGCATGAGGCTTGACACCACTCCCCTCACCACCACCACCCACATTTGTTTGCCACCCAGCTAAGTTATTTTTGCCCTGGTGCGAAAAGGAACATGATCTCATAAATCTGGAGCTAGAAAGAATCCTGGGTACCATCTGATCATAGGCTTTTGGCTTCCTAGATGTAGACCTAGAAGAAAGCTCAGACCATCTAATCCAGCCCCACTGCATGAAGAGGGCACTAAGTGGTCCAGAGAAATGAAGGAACCCCAGGGTCACCCAGGTAGCAAGAGGTATGCCTGGAATTTGAACCAGGGCTTGCGTGAGACGTGTTGGTGAACATAAGCTAGGAAAGAGAAAGTTGGGATGAAGGGAACTTCTCAGAGCTAGAATCTCTTCTCTGCATAGTTTAGAGATCAAAGACAGAGAACAAAATGAATCTCTCAGTTGTCAAAATGTTCAGATTTTCAACATGTCCTGAGGATCATAGATAAATGCAGATGACTAACAAATGACTCTTGTTTTTAAAATTGCGTTTCCCTTTAAAAAAAAAACAGAACAATCAGGGAGTTATTTCTCCCTTTTTCTTCTCAGTAAGTTCCCATTAGAGTCATTCAAATGACAGATTCCTTTGATTGCACATAACTATCTCGCTTTGGTAAAATGGTGCTGGTCTCTGTTCATCTCACTCCTACTGCACAATTGTTCGGGTTCTTACTGTATACAGATCCTTTTGCACCTTTATGGGGAGAGGGGTGCCCAGCCTAGATATGACAGGGGCCTTTGCCTTGCCTCATAGAGCTTCTGATCTTGTACTTGATAGGCTCATAGAGCCAGAGCTGGAAAGAACCTTATATGCCATCGAGTTCAACCCCCTCATTTTACAGAGTAGGAAACTGAGGCTTAGGAAAGTGAAGTGGCAATTTGCCCAAGGTCACATAGGTAGTCAGTGTCAGAGGTAGGATTTGAATGCAGGTCCTCTAACTCCAATAAGAAGATGAGATATGTGCAATCCATAGCATATCATGCAGTAGTACATAGTTTATCATACAATCATACAATGTTGGCATCACCCGCACATTGTACTGCTGGCCAGTAGTCTGTCCTGTCCATATACTGTCACAATGGTCACATCGAACATGGTTCTCCAGGTCTGGATTGTAGCTCAATGCAAAAAGAGCTTTTTAAATTTTCAAGATTCATAAAATCCTAGAACACCCAAGGGAATGTGGGAAGGATTTTATTAAATAGAATAGTCAGCCACCTGACTGAGTCAAGATAGGGGCTTTCAGTGGCAAAGGGAAAGAACCTATCCAAAGCTCTTGAATCATAAAAATGAAACAAGACCTCTGTTTACTGTCTAAGAGACCTTGATATTCCCCTCCAGTCCCAAAGTGTTCTTGCCTTCCTCGGTGGGGGCCTGTATCCCAATATTGATGTACTTGGTATTCCCCAATTTGTGTCCCTCAAATTGGTACAATTGGGTATGTCTTCTTAAAAAAAAACATTTGTGGGTTTCCAATGACCTATCATCAGTCTATGATGCCTACATGTCACCCTCTGCGCAGAACTCTAGACATCTAGTATATTCTTATGATTTATCAGGATTGTGGCTTATACTTATATATGGCTTTAAAGTTTAACAAATGCTTAAAATACTTAGGATCATAGACGTAGAGCTGGAAGGGACTTTGGAGACCATTAAGTCCAATTTCTCCATTTCGTAGAGGAGGAATTTGAGGCCTAGCTAGGATAAGTGACTTGCTTAGTACCACTCAGCTAGTTGTCATCTTAGGCAGGACTTGAACCCAGGACTTTCTGACTGCAAGTCCAGCACCCCATCCACTATGCCCCTAAATCATATAACTTTATTCTCCCAACAATATTGTGAGTTTCAGTACGACAAATGTTACCCCATTTTAGCGATGACAAACTGAGGCTCAGAAACATTACATGACTTATTCCTTTTCATGTAGCAAGTAAGTGTCAGAGGTAGGATCTGAACCCGAGTCTGTGCCCTTTCCAGGTCTAGCACTCTGTCCATTCCCACAGCTTCTGCTTTGGACAGTTCCCTTTTTGTTTGCCTGGTTCACTTCGGTCTTATTAATAGTAAAAATAACCAGAATTTCCTATTTATTTCTTATTAACTTCTTTAAGGTTGGCAGAGAACTTTCCATATATTTACTCATTCAATTATTGAGATATTTGAATTTCTGGGACATTTTAGCCCTTCGTGGGACAGATAGGATAGAATCCAATGGGTATGGTTTCTGGCTCTGATGAACATTGTGGTTGCCATGCATTTGGCTCCTGAGTGTTTGAATTCTGGATTTTGTGGAGCTGTGGGAGCTTAATGTACTTAAGGAAAGTCTATTTCCCATAGAAATTCATTATTTTGGCTCAAATTCTTTTTCAAAAGTCTTCACAGTGCAGATTAAAAGAGGAGAGGAACGGATTTAGAGCAGGAAAATGTACTTCTGACATCATCGAAGTCTACCTTTCTTATTGGACAGAGTAGGAAACTGAGGCCAGGGAAGGGAAGGGATTTACAGCCTTCTCACTGCACTATAGCACCTCCCAGAGAGTGTGCTTCAGTGTTGCTGTGTGGTGTTGAAACCACACAATGGGATAGAAAAAGGAAATGACCCAGGGCTAGAAGGTTGGAGTTTGAGTCCCTGCTAAGCCATTTGCTAGCTGTGTGACAGTAGGCAAGGCACTTAACCTCTTTAAGCCTTAGTTTTCCCATCCATAAAATGGAGTTATCCAAATTAATTTTGAGAAAAGTATGGGGTTTTCTTTGTAAACCTTATTGACTTGGCTCACCCACTTGGACTTTAGTAATAATGAATAGAATCTGTAATACCGAAGGTGCTATAGAAACATGAATGGTTGGTCTAGTTCAGAACTTCTTAAACTTTTTCCACTCGTAACCTGTGTGGGGGCTCCTGCTGACACAGATTGTAGCTTTTCATAATTTCAAGGGTGGAATCAGCAAGTTGTCCAAGCGAAAAATTCCTGTCCCTGTGGCACACCTGGTGATGAGCCTCTCTCACTTAGGTTAACTTGGTTGGTCCTCAGATGACAAAAATCCAGGTGTGTTCTCAGGCCTGTGCTAACAGCATTTCTAGCATGGCAGGTAGGACGGCCTGCTTTTTAAACATAGAATCTCCTCCACACCACAAGGAAGCATTCGAGAACTTTGAGGAAAGTCATTCTTATAATTATTCTTATAATGATTCTCTCGAAAAGGCAAAGTATCCCCACCAATTTTGAGAGATTAACCTAAAACTGGATCACACCCGTTTTCCTCCTGGAGCCTAAGACTGTCTCCCCCTCCCCAGTTTTATTCTGTGATTGGACAAGGAAAAAGACTTCCTTCCAGGCAAGTTTGTCTTCCCTTTGGCAGTGAACCTAGTGATCCTTATGTGCTTTCTTGTCTATGTGAAGAATGACCTTGGGCAGGCCAGTTCATACTCTTGGCTCTCAGGGAGTTGAAGTAGCTGGCCTCTGAGGTCCCTTCCATCTCTAGATCTCGGATCCTAAGCATGACCTCGGGAAAGTCATTCCCCCTCCAGTAGGGGTGAGACTACAGTAAATAGCTTTTAAAGGTCCCTTCTACCTCTAAATCTTTGAGCTTCCGATCATTGGTGCTGACCCACCATTCATGCGGGCATGGGCTTTGAAGGCTATTGTTGAGGTTTTTGTCCCTTCATGAATGGAGATGGATTTGTGCTGAATCTTCCATGTTCTTTTCCACCTATAAGACTGGGAACTGAATGGCCATGAAATGGAGCAAAATGAGTTGGGTCATTAAAGAATACATGGAAAGTTCAATGAACTAGCATGCTCTAGGAGTGCTAAGTTTTCCTCCATTTTTGGAGGCTCTTCACCTCGGAGATTCTCTTATTCTGGTGTACGTTGTTTGCATGCTGTAGGCATGGCAGAATCTTCCCTTGGCCAGGCAGCGTTGGGTAGGATTGCCAGAGTCATCAGCGTGAATTGCGGAGATGCTAGAGGCAGCTCTGCTCAAGTAGAAAAGGGATCCTAGATTCCAAGCTGGAAGGAATCTTAGCGATCAGCTAGCCCAAGCCTTTAATTGGGCAGATGAGGAAACTGAGGTGCAAGGAGGTAAAGCGACTTAGGGGACTAGATATAGAGCTGGAAGGGACCTTAGAGATCACTTAGTCCAACCTTCATTTTACAAAGGGGGAAACTGAGGTCTTGAAAGGTAAAGGGACTTGCCCAAGATCATATAGGTAGTTAGTAGCAGAGCCCAAGATTTGAACTCAGGGCCACTACTTCCAAAGCTCTAGCCTCTGCACCACATTTTGGGTTTCTAGTTCATCAGTTTCTTTCTGATAGTTGCTGAATTTCTGCAGTAATTAAGTCCATGTAGCATTCCATTCTCTGATCATCACCATCCCACTTTCTAGATGAGAAACTTGAAGCAGAATAGTTTTCATTATTCCTTTTCTAGTCCTGGAACAAATTGAATGGTACTGTAAGCACTAGAAAAGTAACCAAGCATCCTGAAGTATTTGTCTGGCATGACACAAAAGCTTAGCCAAGACTATTAGTCAGCAAGGAGTGACTGAGTGCCTCCTGGGGGCATGTGACCCCTAGGAATGGCTAGTAATTGCCCCTCATCACCACCAGAGGTCCCTGACCCACTGGGTCAAGGAACTGACATGCTGGCTCCATGGCCTCTGCTTATTTTGGCAGCCTTTCTTTTAATCTGTGGACCAGGAGACTGGTGTCCTTGAAATTCCTGGCAAGCCTTTTCCAAGGGGAGTTTTCCAAAGTGCGAGGGATCCCAGACAGTTGGGGGTAGCAGTGGGCAGGCCCATCTTCAGGATGGGTGTTCTGCCAGCCCCAGCTTTGAAGTGGCAAGGCATTACCTTTTTTCGCTAATGAATTGCTTTGCTCTAAGTGTTGTCCTCTGTGTAGCTACTAGAATATTGACAGCTGAGATGTAAGACTATGAAAGTTAATTGCCCAGGCCAGAATTAGGCCTTCCTTCTAATGCCTTAAGCTATTCACAGCCAGATTGCAGAGTGGATATCCTAATAGGGGTTGCTGTTTGCATCTGTAAGCTAGATCCTGGGGCTGGCTCCTTCCCCTTTGGACTTAGCAAGAATCCAAATGGCAGCGATTGCCAAGTCTTTACCACAATATTGTTCATTGAACTTGGTGAGAACATTTCAAACTCACTCAATCCCTTATTAATCTTTGCCTTTTTAGAGGTCAGCTGCAGTTAGAATCAGTAACTTTGAGCCACAAACTTTGTCTTATAGCGTTTGGTATTTTAAAAAAAACAATTTAGGAAGAGGAACTCACATATAAGATGGCATCAAAGGAACACATGAGTGAAAAGGAAAATCGGTTGTCCATATGAGTGAAAGACCACCCATGTGGCCCATTGGTATCCTTGGTCAAGAGAAAACAAGGGAGACCTCCTCATGTTGGGTGGCTACCCTGTGGCAAAGTTACAGGAGGGTGGGTGAGGGTCACATAGCCTTACCAGGCAACATAGGAGAGATCTATCTTTAGAATCATAGAATGGTTTCAGAGGCCATTTTTCCCTACCCTGTCATGTAACAGATGAAGAAATTAAGACCGGTAGGGGAAAGGGATTTATTTGCCCAAGGTCTTACAGATAGCAAATGATAGAGCTAAGGCTGGAATCCTGGGCCTCACACCAGATCCAACATGATGGCCTCTGAGATGTTTCAAGTCTAGAGCTAGGATCCTATGATCTCATTCCCACTACATGGCTGGTCTACCTTCCTTTCCAGTTGCACAGATCTGCAAAAAAATGGCTTTTATGCCGCTTCTGGTATGCAAGTCATTGCTGGTCATGTGATGTTGCCCATTCAGAGTATCCTTCCTTTGCCCTTTGGGCTATTTGTAACTTTATGCTCAATTTAGTTGTTGGCACTCAACGTGCCATCTTTGTCCTACACCCAAGGAGTTGGCAGATGTAACCCAAATAATTCAAATAACTCTATGCCAAAGTAATCCATCCTAAATGCATAAGAGAGCTGCAAGTAAGGAGTGACAGCAATTTGGGAGGTGGGGAGATCATTTCTCACTGGAGAGATCCCACAAAGTATCCCAGGCCTTGTCATGAGCACTCACACCCAGAGCTCAAGGTCCTTTGTGCATCCCCCTCCCCTACCCCAGGTACCCTCTTTGCCCAGCTGAAGATGACAAAGAGCTCAGAAATTCATAGTTCACATATGCAGATTCTGCTCAGGCTTTCCCCTAGGAATCTCCAGTCCCTCAGGGAGGCCCTGTGACCCAGGACACAGCATCCACAATCACATGGACTCCTAAGCTCTCTCATTCTTTCTGACACTTCCCTTTGCACCAACCTCATAGGGTCATAGGGTCTTCCACTGAGAGCTGGGAGAGACCTTAGAGGCCTTCGTAGCCAACCTTTCCATTTTACAAATGAAAAAACTGAGACCCAAAGACATATGCAAGGTCACACAGCCATTAAGTGTCTAAGGACAGATTTGGTGTCAGGTCCAGTACATTATTCACTATACCACACTTCCTCTCCCTCACACCTGCCAGCCTAATAGGCAGCATAGGGTGGATGCTAGACTTGGAATCAGGAAGGCTCATTTTTGAATCACGTCTCTGACACTCTGTCACCCTGGGCAAATTTGTAAAATAAAGGTGTCTTTGAGCTCACAGCCTGTAATCCCACTGTCCCTCTTCCTTTTGTTACTGCCCACTGCCCTGCCACCTGAACCACTCCAATCAGAACTAGGTTCTACCATTACACTTTTGAACACCATCAGTGAGTAGGACAGTCTGCTGCCCATGCAGGCCTGGGAGCTAGCTGACCTCTCGAAACTGCTTTGTGCCTTGGCATCTACTGCACCTGGGTAGAGTCCTTTTACCAGCTTTATCAAAATAGGCTTCATAGAAGAGGTAGAATTTGGGGCTGGGGCTTAAAAGAGGGCTCACACTTGGCCAGAGGGGGAAGAAGAGGGTTTCTGAGCCACAGGAAACAACCTGAGGTGAGACATGGAAACAGGAAAGACCAGACAATTTATGAGGGACTTTGGGTACTTCAGCTTTGCTGGACCAAAGGAGGAAGAGTGACAAGCACATGGATGAGTAGGTGGCCCTGGATTATGTAGGAGCTAGAGTTTCAGGCTAAGGCACTTGAGTTGTATTAGGTGAGTAATTGGGAGCCAGTGACGGATTTTGAGCAGAGCAGTGATGATCAAATCCGGATGTGGGGAAGATTAATCTGGCAGCAGTGTGATAGATGGATTGATGGAATGGCAGGGAGGAGAGTGTTAATGGGAATAATGGTGAAGAGGCAGTGAAGCAGTCCAGATGGAGAGTAACAAAGGCAGCTTCTAGAGGTGGAAAAAAGTATCAAAAGAAGAGGGATGGATGCAAGTGACATTGTGGTGAGAGAATGCTGCTTGGTGATCTATCTGCCTGTGGCATGCCCCAGGGTTGAAAGTGGCAAAGAGTCTCGACAATTGGCTGCACCCGAGAATGAGATTAGAGTTTGGTTTTTCCCAACATCAGTCCTGAACACGTTTGGAGGCAGACACATAGAGATACTGTGGGTTAACAAAGAAGAGAAATGTAACTGAAACATGCCTGTTTTCACCCAAATGCCAATTGTCTGGGTAATGATTTTCTGGAAATTGCATTTATTTAATTGATAGCTCCCATTGCTGGTTCTAGGATAAGGTTGTAACCATTGGGAAAACATTTTCCCCCAGCTCTCTCTTGAAATTGTTCCTGATACTAAAAAGAGATAGTAGGTGGGTGTGTCTGAGCTGTTCTGCATTTCCCCTATTCATTTACAAATGAAAAGAAAAACAAAACCTTGGTTTAGTAACATTCTAGAAATCTATTAAGTAGATGCCACCAAAGCAGCAGCAACTCACATTTCTGTGGTGTTTAGATGTTTGCAAAGCTCTTTTTATTTACCATCTCATTTGATCCTCACAACCACCCCAGGAGGTAGGTGCTTTTATTTTCCCCATTTTCCAGGTGAGGAAACTGAGGTTAAGTGACTTGCTCAGGGTCACACAGCTAGGAAGTTCTGAGTCAGTTCTGAGTTGTAACAAAAGACACGGAGCAAAATATGGAACGAAATACCAACAAAATGTAGCTTTTCTGTAAATTTACTCCCATTTTGAATATAGTTGTTTCCCTTTGCCCTCTATGAACTTCATGTGCTTCCTTTTAAGTAAGAGGGAATGTTTTTTCCCTCTCCTTGCATCACGACAGCTTCCATTCTCTCTCTTGCCGTGCCATCGTCAAGGTACTAGGGCTCCCTAAGTCAGGGAAGTCACCAAGTTCTCTCTCCAGAGTCTTGCTCTGTCAGGCACTGCCCCACCATTCTCTTCACCTTTACCTGTGACCATATCCACATGGATGTCTGTGTGAGATGAAGCTGACTATAGTCCTCTCCCTCCCTCTCTCCTCCTGTATGCACAAAAAGCCTCACCATGTTATTCATAATTTCCAACTTATATAAATTTGATACAGCAATCTGAAAGATTATAACTTGCCTCGTTACAGTAGGACTACTGGAAAATAGGCTCTGTTCCCTTAGCAACAAATGAAGAACAGATGTCAGAATTTGATAATGGACCATCAGCTCAATACAGTCAACCAATATAAAGTTTGAGCACTAGAGAGGAAACTGCCTCCCTATACATTTGGTTTATTTTCATCCTATTCATTATGGAATCACCGAATCTTGAAGGTGAAAAGAACTTCGAAGGGCACCCAGTCCATATCCCTTATGCATATATGAATACTCACTACAATGTTCTTGACAGGTGATAGTCATCCAGCCTTTCCTTAAACACTTCCAGTGATGGGGAGTTCATTACTTGATATAGTCACCTATTTCATTTCCAGATGGCTTTAATAAATGTCTAGCTCTTCCATATGTTGTTGCAAAATCTCTGTCCCTGGAACCTCAGAGAAGCATCTGGGGATTGGAAGAGGCCTCGTAGATCCCCCAGTCCGGACTGGTCCATTACTTCCACAACAGTCGCAACCTGAAGACATCTCATGAGATGGGGGAGGGCCATTGCCTTCCAAAGCTACTCATTCCACTCTTGAATGATTGGAAACTGGGATTCTTAACCCTTTTGGGGCCATAGAAACCTTTGGCAGTCTGGCAAAGTTTTAGATCCCTTTTCAGAATACTGGTGTTAAATGCATTAAAAATATACAGCATTACCAAGAAAACCAATTATGCTGAAATACAGTTGTCAAAATATTTTTTTTAAAGTTCAAAACCTCAGTTAACCCTACCCAGCTAAATATTATGAATATTCCTCATCAAACAAGCATCTATTAAGTGCCTTCTATTATTTCAAACACCATGCTACAAATCAAGAAACAAATATAAAGAATGAAACAGGAGCTACATTCTTATACATTAAGCCTAAAGCTGCTCCTGACTTCTTGCTCTTACTCAGAGTTCTACCCTCTGGAGTCAAGTAGAACAAGTGTCATTTTTCTTCCACATGATAATCCTTTGGATGTTTAAAGCTGTTACAGTGCCCTCTTTGACCTCCCCACCCCTGGCCAAAGTTTTCTCCTCTCCAATCTAAGCATCCTCAGCTTGGTTCTTTCAGGTACTCCTGAATTTCTCATGTGATGGAGTTCCTGGCTCTTCTGCCTTCCTGGCTGGCCTCCATTTTGTCAATATCAAGGCAAAGTGATCAGTAAGTCAACAAGCTGAGGAGAGGATATGGACTTTACATGTGATCCAAATAGCCCTGAGTCCAATGGGACTCTTCCATCCTATGATGGAAACACCATAGTTCCAAGAATGCAACCTAAGATTGGGCTGGTAAATGATCACATCATTCATGTCAGCATTGTACGAGCATAAGGACATTGGTAATAGACGTTGGAATGGTGCATATCGATAGTTTATATAAAATAAAGCTGTTTAACATGCTTGCTGCTGCTAACCATTGGTCACACTTGGGGAACTTTAGTACTTGGGAGAGCATGCAGGCTGACATTTACCAGTTATCATAGGGTCATAGAAGCTCAGATTTAGAAGACACTTGCAAAGGTTGCACTTACACAAAAAGGAATCCCTCACACCCAACGACAACCCCAACAAATGACCATATAATCTCTGCTGGAAAACTTCCAGTTGTAGGAAACTCAGTGATTGCTGAGGGACTCTATTCCATCTTAGACAATTCTAATTATTAGGATTTCCCCCCCCCTTATTTAAAATTAAAATGTGTACCAGTGTAACTTACACCCCCTGCTCCTAGCTCTGCCTTCTAGGGCTAAGCCAAGTAAACTTAAATCCTATTCAAAATGACAGCTCTTCAGAATTTTGAAATCTACTGTGGTTTTCCATAACCCATCTCCCCTCCCAGTCTACTACTGCAAGCTAAATGTCTCAAGTTTCTTCAACCAATATTTTTATGTCTTGAAGCCCTTCATCATCTTCTTCAGCCTCCTCTGGATCCTCTCTAGCTTTTCAGTGCCCCTTCTCAAATATAGCACCCAAAAAAGAACTCAGTGCTCCAAATGTAACTTGACTAGGACAGAATTCAGCAGGATTAACCTCTTCCTTCATCTTTATACTATACCTTGATTATTAAGCCTAACATTATGTTAACATATTTGAACTGCTACATCATGCTAGTGATTTGCATAGGTCTTACAGTCTATCAAAATCTCTAGATCTTTTGATAAGCAATTCTTTCTAGTCATTTCTCACATATCTAATACATGTATAAATTTATTGTTTGAACCCCAATGCTGAATTTTACATTTATCCCTACTAAATTCTATCTTATACCTTCAGACTACTGTTTTTGCCTATTGATATCTTAATTTTGCCATCCCAGCTTCATGCCATCTTCAAGTGTGATGAGTATATCTTCTATACTCTGAGCCACATCATTGATGAAAATGTTGACCTGCATGGGGACAAGGACCTATTCCCTGAGATTTCCTTCTAGGTTGAAATTAAACTGTTAATCGTTATTGCTTGGGTCCAATCATTTGACTTGTTTGAAATCCACATGACTATACTCTCAAGAAATAACCCTTATTTCTTCATCTTGTCCAAAAGGAAGTCTTGAAAGATTTTGTCTGGAGCCTTGCTGAAATCCAGGTTATTCACTGCCACCTGTCTAGTCTAGTGACCATGTGAATAAGGAAGGACTTGTTCTCAGTAAACTTGTGCTAACTTTTAGTGATCATCTTTCCCCCTTAATAATACACTCTAAAATTTTGTCAGGAGTTGGTATCTATTCTACTAATGTCTAGTTTGTGGGACCTGTCTCTTCTTCTGCATCTTGAAAATGGAGACCATTAAAATTCTTGGGCTTTGCTAAAGAAGGATCCCCTACACTATTTCCTCTTTGTATTGGCATCTTCTTTTTGACAGGCAAAGAGGTCACACACTAAACTCTATAGTGGAGTTGGCACCAAAACAATAGTCCTGGGAGCTACTAATAGCTCAGGAATGAGTTAATGGAGCAGATAATTAAGACTAGCATGGAATATCCCCATTTGAAACATGCACAGTTCTGACCACAAAATATTAAGGATGTCACAATGGAGCTAAAGAAGATCCATAGAAGGTTCTTGAAATTGGTCAAAGGGGATAGTTAGAGAGAGGAGAGTAGGCAAGCTACTGTATAATAAGAGACTAAGAAACCTAGTTTTCTTTGGTTTCATAAGCTAAAAGGGAGTGTGATCGGTTTCTATGAAATCATGAAGGATGTGGCTAGTCAACAACTCTGAAATTTTGGAATGCTGGACAGGGTGAGTGAGGGGTCACGGCACTCCTCAAAGCTTAATAAAACTAACTTTAGGGAAAAAAGGAAGCTAGGGAGCAACCAAAAGGTTTCAGTAAACTAATAGGTGGCTAATCCACAGAGGTGTTTGAGGAACATAACTGCTACTGAGTTTGACCGCTTGTAGGTAGCTCTCCCCTCCCCTGGCAGGTCCCTTGGTGCCCTTGGAAGAGGCAGACTTTTTAATTTTTTTTTTATCTTTTAGTTTACAACACTCAATTCCACAAGTTTTTGAGTTCCAAATTTTCTCTCCCTCCCTCTTCTCCCTCCTCCCCCACAAGAAGACATGTCATCTGATATAGGATCTACACATGCCTTCTCATTGAATGTATTTACATAATAGTCCAATTGTAAAGAAGAATTATAACCAATGGAATGAATCATGAGAAAGAAGAAACAAAACAAAAAAAGAAGGAAAAAAGGAGAGCAAATAGTTTGCCTCAATCTACATTCAGACTCCGTATTTCTTTTTTGTGGATGTGCATAGCCTTTTCCATCGTGAGTCTTTTGGAGCTGTTTTTGAACCTTGCATTGATGAGAAGAGCCAAGTCTATCAAAGGTGGTCCTTACAGATACCATGTGTCTGGAATTGTTTATAGTGATCTCCTGGTTCTGCTCTCCTCACTCAGCATCAGTTCATGTAAGTCTTTCCAGGTTATTATGAAGTCTTCCTGCTCCTCATTTCTTATAGCACAATAATATTCCATTACATTCATATACCACAACTTGTTTAGCCATTCCCCAATTGATGGGCATCCCCTTGATTTCCAATTCTTTGCCACCACAAAAAGAGCTGCTATAAATATTTTTGTACATATGGGTCCTTTTCCCACTTTTGTGATCTCTTTGGGATACAGCCCTAGAAGTGGTATTGTTGGGTCAAAGGGTATGCACATTTTTATAGCCCTTTGGGAATAGTTCTAAATTGCTCTGCAGAATGGCTGGATCCGTTCGCAACTCCACCAACAATGTAACAATGTTCCAGTTTTCCCACATCCTCTCCAGCATTTATCATTTTCTTGTCTTTGCAGATGATATGATGATTTACTTAGAGAATACTAGAGAATCAAGTAAAAAACTACTTGAAATAATAAATAACTTTAGCAAAATTGCAGGATATAAAATAAACCCACATTTATCCTCGGCATTCCTATATAGTACTAACAAAGCCCAACAGCAAGAGATAGAAGGAGAAATTCCATTTAATTTACTGTAGACACTATAAAATACAGAGGCAGACTTTTGATCTGACCTACTGTGGCCTTATGTAGATTCTTCTGCTTTACTGAAATGAGGGCCATTTTTTAAATCCCGGTACCAAATGATACAAGCACATGTCCCTAGATGAGCAATTTCTGGAAAGATCAGTTGACTGGGATTCAGAAGACCTGGGTTCAGATCTTGCCATCAACACTCATGTTCTTTACCTAAATATGCTAGGTCTCTGTTTTTTCAACTTTAAGATAGAAATAGAACTATGTGTATTCCTCACCTCACAGGATCATCATGTGAAAAGAAGTACTTTCCTGTCCTTAAAGCATTTGCCATGTTGTTAGAGTTATCATTGCTCTTTGGTAGGGTTTGTTGTTGTTGCTGAGGTCATATGAAATATATAAGGTCTAATTACTAGCTGGTCTATGTATTCCTCTGGCAGATTCATGATAACAAGACAACTAGAGCAGGGATGTCAGCGTGTTGGCTGGACCCCCTGAGGTGAATTCATGGGCAGATAGAGACAAGATCCACATGTGATGGGTTTTGGTCTGCATCGTGGAAGGAGATCCCCAAACCGATGAGGTCTCAGAGCCATTGGTATAATTTATCAATCACCAACTGGACAGCCTTTCTCTCAGACAATGTCCAAGGTCAATGCTCACTCTAAAATCCAGGGCAGGCCACTCATTTGGGCCTCCCAAGCCAATGTTACTATTCCTGTTCCAACTTACTAACTGTCCATCAATTGACCCAAGTGGCTATTCTTTGCCAAAAAAGAAAAAATAATAATTGCTAGTCAGGTGTGCTAGGAGCCTAGCCAAGTTCCTTCCTTGGAAGCCAAAGCTCCAGTATGCACCTAGTAGTAGTTTAGGTGCTGAGCCAGTTAAAGTACATTGAATTAGATTGCCAGAGGAGGTGTATTAACAGCATAACGTCAAGCAATAGACACTGGGGTGCTTTGCCTTGTTGAAATGGTTTATTGGGCAGCTCTTCAAAACTGGGTTCTTTCTCTTGGGCTCAACACCAGTGACTGTTCTGCAGTTCTGTTGACTTATATGTAAAGTCACTTTGAAAAATACTTTGGCCTGGTGTCTGCACCAATGCTCCTCAGAAGGGTCTTCTGTTTGAGGGCCCAGAGTCGTAACATAAGCAACCCAGTACTTAAGCTTCTTACAGAGTTGGGGAAGAATGATGTTCACCTCCTCAGGAGTAACTCAGAATAGTGGGTTTGGCTACTCTCCGTCCAAAGACCCCATGCTTTTCTTTACTTCAAGGCAAATGAAAGAAGTTAATTTTTATTCAATTAGAGTCCTAGTGATCTTATAGGTCTCCACGCGCTCATTTCTAAAGGATGACAGCTGCCAGCACCCAGTTGGACTAAGATTAGAAATGAACCAACCATGTCCTGTTCCAGAGCCATGAGGGTAACAGTCAGTTAGGCCCCAGGAAAAGGAGGAGGGCATGGAGTTCAGTGTACAGCTTGGAAACAGTACATGGCTGGTGGCTCAGTGTGTGAAAGGGAGCTAAGGTACTGGGGGATTTAATGGTGGGGGTACTCAAGCCTCAGTGTCTCATGTTCACAGAGGAATAAAAGACAAGGTATCAGGTTTACTTGCACGTTGTCCTATTTTCTAGAACAAACAAGTGCCAATGTGAGCCTTTATTTCATTCAGTTGGGTGCTTCCCAAAGCCCCGCTCCTGGCTCTTGAGCTGATCATTGTACAATAAATGAATAGCAGCAATCCAGCCTTCACACTCAACTCGTGTCCCTAGATGTGGGTGCATCATATCATCTGTGCTTCTTTATCAGAAAGAATAATTGAAATCCTTGCTTTACAGCTGGGTTCTTGGAAGAGGATTTAAATTCCGCAGCGTCCACTGATGCAAAATCTCAGGTTAAGGTCTATGAATTCACAAGCAGGATAATAGGTCGAATAAGAGTGCTAATTAACAGTTACCAGAACACTAAATCTAAAACCAAATGTTGACTTAAGGGTCTTAGCTGCCAATTATCTTTACTGCTATGAGAGATGGATCCAGTATATTCTCCTTTGTGGGTGCAAGAGCATACCAGCATGTGAGAGTAATGAATTACATGTGGCCTGGGGTCAGGGGACTTCTGTAAATGGAATTAGCCAAGCTAAGCTGGGGTGTGTGTGTGTGTGTGTGTGTGTGTGTGTGAGAGAGAGAGAGAGAGAGAGAGAGAGAGAGAGAGAGAGAGAGAGAGAGAGAGAGAAAGAGAGAGAGAGAGTCTTTGAACCCCAAATGCAGAGATTTGGTGGCTTCAAACCAATCTATCAGAATGGGTTGATTTGCTGGCTTTGGGAATCACAAAATCACACATTTAGATCCAGAAGGGACCTTAGAAGCCATCTCATCTAACACCTCATTTTCACAGATGAGGAAGCTGGGACCCAAAGTGTTGAGGTGATGTCTCCAGGGTCACATAAATAGTAAGCATTAGAGCTGGGATTTGAATTGGGATCCTGGGAGTCCAGGTTCTGCCTCTTAGAATTCCATTCCTTCCATGCTCATCTCAAGTGTCATCTTCTACATGAAGTCTTTCCTGATGCCCAATTGTTGGTGCACAGATCCTCCTGAAATTATGTGGTATAATCTCTCACTTATTTCACTGTGTACCTGTTGTATCCATCCTTAACCCCCAGAAGAATATAAGCTCTCAGAGGGCTCTAAAGGTTTCATTTTTGTCTTTGCATGCCCCGCCCTTTGTGCACTGTTCCCACTTAGTAGGCATGTAATCAGGACTCAGCAAATGGAATTGCGATGAATAGTAAGTACTTAGTACCTGTGTTGTCACACCAAGCTGATGGTCCCCTTAAATGACTAGCAGGTATTGTCCATTCCTCCACCTAGATCCCTAGTGGTCCCCTGGGCAACTCTGCTTTCAAGTTAGAAACCAGAAAAATCTTGGAAATCAATGATTCCAATGAGTTTCATTTTACAACTCTTCTTTGAGTATCCCTAATCACTTTCTGAACAAAAGCACACTCCCACTGCAAATGATGATCACTGTGCTTTGCACTCAGAGCTCCACAGTCCAGTCTTGTGCCTTCTTACTGACAATCATTTTGTCCCTTTCAGATGTGCCTTCTCTGTGGTGAGGCATGTCCATAACTGCCCCAGGCAGTGAAAGCTCCTGGCACATACTGCCAATGGGATACAGGCCATCCAAAAGGTCAGGGCAGAAGGACTTGGGTTTGAATCCTAGCTCAGTCATTTACTCCCTCTGTGCTTTTAGCCAAGTCTCTCCATCTCTGTGGGCCTCAGTTCTGTCATCAATAAAACGAAGGATCTGGACTCAGTGATGTCTAAGGAAGCTTGGTGGTGAGGTGGATAAAGCCCTTCATCTGTTCTGTTGGGCAATAAGAGGTCACAAGGCTGGAACGTGGAGATTGAGTATGGTAAGCCCTGGAGTCAGGAAGATCTGAGTTCAAATGTGTCCTCAGACACTTACTAGCTGTAGACCGTAGACAAATCCATTAATCTCTGTTTACCTCAATTTCTTCAGCTGTCAAATGGGGATAACCATTGCACACCCCTCCAAGGGTTGCTGCAAGCATCACGTGAGATATTTGTAAAGTGCTTAACACAGTGCCCGGCGCACAATAGGCATTTAATAAATATTTGTTTGCTTCCTTTCTTCTAAGGTTCCCCTTCTAGCTAGTATTAACCTGAGTCTTTGAGCTTCCTCATTTCCATTTGAGCCTCCTCCTTCCATTTGCCAGTGTCAGTGATATTGTTCTCTTTGTGTCGTGGGCACCTGCCTGACACCAATTCCTATTTACAGTATGTGTGTTTTCTTTGGGTGGCTCTTTGCTATTAGTCATAGTGGGGATAGGATAAAATGCGACCTGTGATTTCATTGGCAGAGGGAACCTCAGGATGAGGAAATGCCATCTACCTTCTCTGCAAGTTCTAGTCTTAGAGAATTGTCTGTGGGTGCTGAGAAGTTAAGTGACTTACCCAGGGTCACACAGCCAGTATGTGTTAGAGGCAGGGCTTGAACCCACATCTTCCTGATTCAAAGGCTGGCTTTCTATCCTCTCTTAGACATAGTAAATTATTATTAATAATAATAATAGCATTCATATGAGGCTTTAAGATTTACAAAGCACTTTAAATCTACTGCATCATTTTATTTATGGTAAAAGTGAGCTAGCAATAGTAAGGGCCAGGGGAGAAAAACCCTCAGACTTCACCTTTAGCATTTGCTCTCCATACCAGACTAGAGAAAGGAAGTACACTTGCATTCATTAATTCAGTCAGTAAATATTCATCAAACACCTACTAGATGGAACTTCCAGATTCTCAAAGTCAGGAAGGGTGAAAGAAAGCCAAGGCCCGATGCCAGCTGAGGAGTCCCAAACCTTCCCTGGAAAGTCCTCATTGAGACTGCAGTAAATATGTCAGTCAATAGGAGAAATAGAAGGCCTCTTTTCGATAACAGTGACTGGAAGCATTTTAAGCCCTACTGTGTGCTAGAAGCTGGGGACATAGAAAAAATGAAAAATGGTCTTTAGCTTCAAGGAAGGGTCACAAATTTAGATTTGAAAGGTCAGCAGGTATAACCCCCTTGTTTTACAGCAGAGAAAACTGAGGACGAGGAAAGTGAAAGGACTTGCCTAAGGCTACACACCGGATCCTGGATCTGGAACTGGAAAGGATCTTGGGGTCATCCGGCTCAATCGATTCATTTTATAGAGAAGAAACTGGAGCCCCATTGGGTTTAAGTGACTTGTCCTGGTCACACAGGTAGTAAGTGACAGTTCTGGTATTGAACCAAGGTCCTCTTATTCCAAATCCAGCACACTTTCCAGTGTACTACACTTTGTTCAGTCATGTCTGACTCTTTGTGACCCCCTGGACCAATACTGTCCACAGGGTTTTCTTGGCAAAGATACTGCATCGATTTGCCATTTCCTTCTCCAATGGAGTAAGGCAAACAGAGGTCAAGTGACTTGCCCAGGGTCACACAGTTAGTAAATGTCTGAGGCCAGATTTGAATTCAGGTCTTCCTGAATCCAGGCCCGGTGCTCTACCCACTGAGCCACCTAGCAGCCTCCTATGTAATTGGGTATGTTACTGTACCACACGACTTCTTAGCCAACAATAGCAACGAATCCAGACCTCGAACCTCCTGGCTCCCAGCCTAGTGATTTTGCAATGATGCCACACTGGTTTCTCTTTGCAGTATAAGCCTCCTCACCAACCCCCCTCCATCAGGAAAATGCTTGCCAAAACCCTGGGATCTTGCAGGGCTGTTTGGAGGACAGGTGTATGGGGATTGTTCTTTGTGTGAGAAGATTCTCTCTATAGGGCTCCCAACTGTAGGTATTGTTCAGGGAGCAGAATAATTGATGGCAACTCTTCAGGGTTATTGAGAGGTGTCAAAGTTGATGATGTATGGTGAATGGTCATGATTGTGGAGACCAGCCTTAAAGTGATGCCATGGCAGTTACAGGAAGGTGGCCACTGCTTGGCTTACTCCTACAATGCCAACTCAGTGAAGCTTGTTTCTGGGTTGGAGTTCTTGGCTTAGTTGTTCTAGTTGTCTGCACGCACGCACACACACACACACACAAGCATATAACATTTCAGGAATAAGCAATCATGGGTGGTAGGCCATGAGTGAGATCTGATTTGCTCTAGTACTGCTTATGTGAATCTTGTCAACCAAGCATCCTTTGGTTCTCATGACCAAAGGAGGGTGCCCAGAGGGAGATAGACAACCTTAGTCTGCTTAGATGACAATGGGAGAAAGTAAAAAGGCAGTGTGCCCCAGGTAGCCAGGGAGGCATGCAGGGCGGAGAATGTGGCTGCCACATTCAGGCCCCAAAAGCTGAGATATGCGCAGTGATGCCTGGTTGGCATGGAGGAGTGCATTTCGTTGGAAGGTCTAAGCCTGCTCCTGTATTTATTTAGGTATAGCCATAAAATGAGTTCTGATTATAAGCAGAAAAGAGAGACAGAGACAGAGAGACAAATGGGGGAGACAGAGAAGAGAGAAAGAGAACAGAAAGGGATAAAGAGAGAGGAGAGGGGAGGAAAAAGGAGAGAGAGACAGAGAGACAGAGAGGCATAGAGAGACAGAGAGAGAGATCACTAATTTATTCCTGAGTTACTTTGCCATTATTTTCCATTAGCAAATAGCCAAATCATGTATTGTGGAGATATTATTTAATTAGCAGAAATGAAATGGCCTTATTATGAGATATAATACATATATCGATTTGGGCTTTGTCCTTTTACAAGCTTCTGGATAAATTATTGGACCTCAGAGCATTTTTTAATCCAAAGAAAAATGGCCAAAAAGCAGATCTTTGAGCACAGTACTTAAGGGCAGACCCATCTTTGAAAGCCATAAGAAAGGGGTATGTTGGAGGATTTGAGTCTGGGTTTGCACTCACCTAAACCTTAATCTAATGTGCCCTGGATCACATAGTCAGAGGGCTGTCCACCATGTGGAAGAGGCATTAGACACTGTGGGTAACTTCAAGAGTAGAACTATGGGGAGAGTTGAGGAGATGCATTTTATTTCAATACAAGGAAGGTGATAAAAGTTAGAGCTGTCCACCACTGGAATTGTTGGACAGCTCCCTTAGGAGGTAGTGAGTTGCCCATTACTGGAGGTCTTTGACTACAAGCTGGTTGAACACTTATCAGAGATTTTGCAGAAGGTATTCATTTTTAACCCTTCATCCTTCAAGGGGTTGGACAAGATGACTTCCAAGGTCCTTCTGAAACCACAATTTAAGGATTTCTCCCAATCCATTAAGCAAACTAGAGTAAGAATTCACTTGGAGGGTTAGTAGCTCAAGTTGAGCATCTTGATTTTGGTTTTATTTGACGAGCATATACATCCAAGTCAGAGTGCTATTCATTGTTCCTGCAGGCATACTGTGTCTGGAGGAGAAGGGAAAGGTGGACATGGACCTTTTCATTTGGTAATGGTTGAGCAAGCTTGAATTAGTAAAGCTGTGGGATAATAGCTACTATATGGTGGGCTGAGAGGCAGGAGGCCTGGAGGAGGGAAGACTGGCTGGATTCTTGGTGAGACCTTTGGGAAATCACTTCACCTGCTCCCCACAGGTGGAAGAGGTTTCCAGAACCTTCCAGAAGATGCACTGCCATCTGCTTTTCTAGTATACTCTAGGGACCTTGGTGACTTTTCCATGTGTATTATTTCCCACTACTACAATGTGAGCTCCTTGAGAGCTGGGCCTGGCTTCACTTTTCTCTTGGTATCCCCAGTGCACCATGCTTTTTACACAGTAAGTACTTCCTAAGTGCCCTTTTCCATTCATTCTTTCATTCATTTCCCCCCTTCAGCCCCAGTTTCCTCTTTTATAAAATGAAGGGGTTACATTAGATGATCTCTGCAATCCCTTCCAGCTCTAGAGATACATATGATCCTGTGTATGTCCTTGGGCAAGTCACCTTACTTCCCCAGTCCTCAGTTTCCTCCTTTGGAAAATGAGAGGATGGGACTAGATGGTTTATATTATATAGCTCTAGATCTAAGATCCTATGATCCTGTGACTCAATGGTGCCATTGGGAAGTGGAGGCATTGTTTAGAAGGCAACATACAAAGAAACTGGCATCCTAGGCAGGACCAATAGCATCCTTTGCTGAAGAACTATTTGCTTGGCAGGTGACAGGGGTCCCTTCTGGATGGTCTGCTTTCAGGCCCCTGATGGCAACAGGACCTCAGTAAGGGACATCCATGCTTAGGGAACAAGGTCTGTAAAGGTGAATTCGCAGAAGACCCCCACCCCTGTGAAGAGTGAAAGACAGCTGGGTAGGCTAAGGGAGGAATCTTGAGCCAATGCTGCCCCCTCCAGGAATGGAGCTGCTCATTGACAGGCACACTGCAGCATGCTAGCCAGCAGCTGCCCCCACCTCTCACCCCACATGTAGTTATGGGCTAGAAGGGTCAGAGACTTTATGAACATCTCATGTCATCACCTCAATGTACAGAGGAGGAAAGCAGAATCAGGAGGTAGAGGAGACAGCTTACCTGAGGGTAAAGGTATATATGAAGAAACAGCCAAGTCAAGATTCTGCCCAAGACCCTCGAATTCCAAATGCAGCCCTCTCCCCTCTGTGCCATGCTAAGCCTCCACCTAACTGCATCATGAACCCGTCACTGCTTTCATCGGCTAGGTGTGTCAAAGTCCACCTCTGCCAAGTCGCTATGTGAGAAGTGGGGTTAATCAGTGATCTGATGCTGTCTCAGGAAAATAGGGACTTGTTTGGAAATTTCAGATACATTTCATGTTTTATCTTGGGGAAAAAACATCATCATCAGTAAAAATGAGTTATGGAAGGTGCTGATCCAAACATAGATGCCTGCGATTTTTCCTGACAGTGAGTAATCGCCCAGGGGAAGAAATGTCTAGGAGAGACGTCGGCCAAGGCTTCATTTTAAGCTGAAATCCATGGTCTGAGCTATTCTCTTGAGAATGCAGAGCTCTGGCTCCTCTGGGCTCTGCAGGCTTTACTCTTCAGAGGGCTGATGAAACACTGCAGAGGCTGCTGGGATGGGAGGAGGGGCCCTCCCCTCCTGGTCTGGGGAGCCCCTCAAAGGGGCAGGCAGGAGAGAGGGCTCATTTCCTGTTGGGAACTCTCTGGCTTTTCACTTTGGGATACAGGAAGGCTGGCTTGCATCACTTAGGACAGAGGCCAGGGCAAAACAAAATCCTGGCCTTCTGAAAAATAGGCTAATATTTGGTACCCAGAATTAATTCATCTGTACAATAATCTGTGGGTACATCTAGGGAATAGGAGGAGGCAAATCTGTCAATAGATCAGTAAATAGGGATTAAAAACTTACTATGTTCCAGGTGCTATGTTAAATGCTAGGAATACAAAGAAAAGACCAAACCAGTCTCTGCCCTCACAGACCTTCCATTTGAATATTGGGAGAAGACAACATACATAAATAGCTTTACATGAACAGGGGAAAGAGAACCAGCTCGGGGAGCAGGAAGACCTTAATTCAAATCCTTCTTCTGCCATATAGTGACTGTGTGACCATGGTCAGGGTGTTTAACCTGGAAATGTTCTAGGTAATTCTCTACAGAAATTAGTTGCCTAAAAGATGCCATTATGCATTGGTAGAGCTGGCAGCTAGGTGGCACAGTGATTAGAGTGTGGGACTTGGAGTCAGGAAGATCCAAGTTCAAATTCTGCCTCCGCCTCTCACTAGCTGTGGGACCCTGGGCAAGTCACTTAATGTTTCTTAGTCTCAGCTTCCTCATTTGTAAAATAATGATATTATCTATCTTGCAGGGCCTCTGTGAGTACCCAAACAGATATTTGTAAAGCTCAAAGTGTCATGTAAATGTTAGCTTATTTGAGGAAGTGTCTCTTCTGCCAATGAAAGCAGTGGTCTAATCCCTGTCTATACAAGGTCCATTCAGAATAGATAGAGGATTACATTTGAGGGGAAGGCAATTGGAAAAAGCCTCCTTGCAGAAAGTGGTGTTGGAAGCCAGGGATTCTAGGAAACCAAAGTGAGAAAAGTGAGTGGAACAGGCACATGGGGCGCAGGGCTAAGGGATGGAGTGCCATATGTAATGCACAGCTGGGGCCAGTTTGGCTGGACCAGAGAGTGCTTGAGGGTGGGCAGGAAGAGCAATTTGGAGGAAGACTTGGAAGGGTCAATGGAGGCAGAATGGAAAGACAGTTCAGTGCCAAACAGACCAGTTGACATTGTTCCCTGGAGGTAATAGGGAGCCACTGGAGGAAGGTGGAAGGTGACATGGGGAGACCTATGTAGTGTTTAGGAAAGTCAGTCTGGCAGCTGAATGTAGGATGGATTGGGATGGGGAGAAACTGAAAGCAGGAGGACCAATTAGGAGATTATTATAATAATCCAGGCCAAAACTGAGGGAGGCTTTAAACTAGGGTGGTGGCTGTGGGATATATACACGAAATGTTGTGGAGAATGAGATGACTTGATTTGGAAACCAGTTGGCTGTGTAGAGTGAGGAAGGAGTGGAAGATGACCCCTAGGTGATGAACTGGGTGGTGCCCTCACCAGTAATAGGGAAGTTTGGAAGAGCAGAGGAAAGCTGAGTTCTATTTTAGAGATGTTGAGCTTCGAGTGTCTATGAGACATCCAGTTTGAAATGTGCTCTGTGCAGTTGGGGATGCATACTTCAAGTCTGGAGACCTGGTTCGAATCTCACCTCTGACCTTCATAAACTGGGTAACCTTGGGCAAGAGAGATTAGACTTATTCTGCTTGAGGCTTCAAAGGCAGAACTGCTAAAAGCAGTGGGTAAAATGTGCCAACAGGCAAATGGGGCTTAAGGACAGGAAACCTTGCTAATGACCAGAGCTATCCCAAAGTGGAACAAGCTGCCTTGAGAAGTCATAGGTTGCCCCTTGCTGGAGAACTTCAAATGGTGGCTGAGCATTTGTTGTGTTATGGGGGTGGGGTGCTTCGTATTGAAGTGTGGGTGGGATTAGATGGTCTTCTGAGGCCCCTTCCAACTTGGAGATTCGGAGAGAATATCTTCCTACATATAGAATTGCAATACTCCTATTTCAACTGCGTTGCTAATTCACAGATTTCTATTCATGGGAGTATGCCTTGTAAAACTTAATGTGCTATAGAAATGTGAAATATTGTTTTAACTCCAGCCTTCAAGGCTAATCAGGTAATATTGGTTTCTTAGTATATGGCAGTAGGTTATTTGAGACTTCATATCATCTATATGAATATAACTCACATGTGATTTACATACATTATCTACTCTTAAATGCAAATATGATGATTCCCACTTTACAAACGACAGACACGAGACTCAAAAATAGAAAAGTAAATGGTATAGTGGAGAGAGGCAGCTAGGTGGCACTGCACTGAATAAAGTGCAGGGGCCTGGAGTCAGGATGACCTGAGTTCAAATCTAACCTCAGACAATTTCTAGCTATGTGACCCTGGGTAAGTCACTTCACCCTGTTTGCCTCAGTTTCCTCATCTGTCAAATGAGCTGGGGAAGGAAATGGCAAACCGCTCCAGGATCTTTGCCAAGAAAACTTCAAATGGGGTCACAGAGAGTGGAACAGAACTGAAAAAAGACTAAACAAAAATAGTGGAAAGAGAGATGGCTTTGGTGTCAGAAGATCTGGGTTCAAATCCTAGCCCCTCTACCTATTGCTTTGTCACTCTAGGCAAGATTTCACCTCTTGGGCCCTCAGTTTCCTCCTCTGTGAAATAAGGAGGTTGTCCTGCATGGCCTCTAGGTTGCCTTCCAGCTCTAGAACAAGGAGTTTTTGAAGTTATAAAGCTAGGAAGGGGTGGGCCAGGGACTCAAAACCACGTCTTCAGATCCCACAGCCAGGAAAATGTGTAGTGTTTCAGTAATGTTGATTGCCCTGGTCTGTAAAAGGGAGTTGAGCTACTGGGGCATTTAGTGGGCCCTCCTGGTACTGAGATACTGAGGTTGTGTGAATCTCTGCATTCATGCAATGGAAAAAGAATGACCATATGTGTGGCTGAAGGAATGTGGCCCATGAACAGCAGGGCTCACCTGGGCAGACGCCCACCAGGTAACAAAGAAGAGGCACTGAGCGTGGCCATGCCATTTCCCCATCGGGCCTTCACGTTCCTCTTCAGGCAAACAAGAGCCTCCCACTAGATGACCTTTAAGGCCCCTAGCAGCTTTCTCTCTATGACTCCTCAACTCTATTAGAAACACTTTCAAATGAAGGGCCAGCTTTCCCTGATTTGCATAAGTGCCTTGTAATGTTCCGGCCCATTTGTAGTCTTTCATTTAGGAAATGGGCTTCCCCCTCCCTTTCCCTCCTTTCTCTTTCATTAGAAGTGCATCCCCCTGATTGAAACCCCAGGGCTGTGCTAAATGCCGCACACTCATTGCCTGGGTTAATGGGCCTTCGCCAGCTCAGGGTGCTGCTGCCTGGTCCTCTGGATGGTGATGTTTGTCTGCCTCCTGCCTCTCAATGGGCTGATGAGCCATTCAAAGTGGTGGAAGGGCTTTCTGTGGGTGGGTTTTTTAATTAAGTGAAAAGTGGGGTTTTTTTTCTTTGTATGGAAGACGGAACATCCCAAACTGTTTCCTGCTTCTTTATGCTTAAAGTGAGAGTCAGGAGCATTGTGAATGCTTTGAGGCACAGCCAATCAGTAATCAAAGCTTCTTTATCTATAGCACCTCAAAATTTGCAAAGGACATTTGCATATAGCACCTTATTTGAGCCTTCCCATCATCCTGTAAGGCAGGTGCTGTAGTGACTTCCATTTTACAGATAAGGAAACTGAGGCTCAGAGAGGTTAGGTGACTTACTCATGGTCACACAGCTAGCCTCAGAAGTAGGTGCTATGGATGCTTCGATTTTGCAAGTAGGGAAACTGATGCCCAGTGTGGTTAGGTGACTTGCCCATGGTCCCACATCCAGCCTAGGAAGTAGGGGCTTTGGTTACTCTTATTTTACAGATAGAGAAGCTGAGGCTAAGAAAAGCAGTGTGTCTAATCCATGGCCAGGGCTCTAACCTTGGTCTTACTGATTCCAGGTCCTTTACTCTGGCCATTATGGCCCACTCCCTCAACTATCAACAGAACAGAGAAAGGACATGGGACTCGTTTGAATTCTGTCACTGTTTATATAAAGCCCCTGCCGCTTCCCCTTTCCCTGCCCCTAAACCCAAATGGTGGAATGGGCAACAGCCCCAGGTACCCAATACCACAAGGTCAGGTGACTGTGGATCCCCCTCATGTTAATGGAGGGATTTTGTGCTAGTAATCAGTCCTCGCAATTCAATTCCGACAGAAAGCACAATCTGTGTTACCCCAGTGGCCAGAGCACTGGCTTTAGAGTCAGAAAGACCTGAGTTCAAATTCAGACTTGGATACTTTGACCTCTGTGACCCTTGGAAAGTCCTTTAAGTTCTCTCAGCCCAAGATTCGTCATCTATAAAATGGGGTTATGGACCACACTCATCTCCCAGGGTTGTTGTGTGGATAACATAACATGAAGTTGGTGAAAGTCCTTTGCACACCTTAAAGCGCTATCTACATGCTGTTTATTGTCATAATTATTACCTATGTGACTGAGAGGCATTCAGAGAAGTGGCTGGAGAGCTGATAGATTCAAGGCCTGCTTCTGCCACACGCCGGCTGTGTGGCCCTGGCCTAGTCTAGTAACTTCTTAGTGCTCCAGAAAGCCCTCTGGGAGAATTTCCTTATTAGGGAGTTCCCTAGATCAGTGAAAGCACAGATCCAGTGCTTAGCTCTGTCTCCTGCCTTGGTGGCAATGGCCCTTTTAGCTCCTGTTTGGAGGATCTTAGCTCTCAGGTAGAAGGGACCTTAGAGGCTATGTTATAGATGAGTAAACTGAGGTTACAGAATTGCTGAGTGCCACAGGTGAGATTTGAACCCAATCCTTTGACTTCACTGAACTGTGGACACTGTAAGGAAAAGATGCTGGCAAGGTCTGCCCTTTAAACGGGTCATTTCCAGGAAATTTGGAGGCTGAGATCAATGTAGGTTTCCACAGAAGTGTCCTTGCTTTCCTAAAACAGGTACTTTGGCCATGTATTGAGGATAGCACTGTGAGCACCTGACTGGGAAGGGAGGATGACCAGGCCAAAGCATTTTGAGCATGGCTGCTTCAATAGGCCCTGAACTGGTTTCAGAGGAATTCATATTCAGCCAAAGTGGAGACTCAGAAAGAACCCAATCAGGCTTTAGGCCGTGTCCTCAGGGCTGTTTGATGAGTATGGGAAACCCATTTCTGTCCCAAAACAGAAGCCCTCTGCCATTTCTCAGATCTGTCTGGAGGAGCCATCACATGAAGGGAGCCATGCTGAGAATCACAGCAGCATTGAATTTGAGCCAAGGGATTGGAATCCTGGGTTGGTTCCTGGGGTGTGTGCGTGTGTGTGTGTGTGTGTGTGTGTGTGTGTGCCTGTGCATGTGCATATATGTATGAGTGTGTAAACCAAAAATCTCATTTTCTCCCAAAGCCTCTTTTAGGGATGGCCTCTTAGGTCTCTTCCACCTCTAAATACAGGATCTTAAGATTAATAGTGGATCAAAATGTGCTAGATGTCCACCAGGGGGTGTTGTAATCCCAAAGTGAAATGTGTTTTTTCTCTAACAGCCTTATATGAATCTACTGTGGACAGGGGCTTAGAAATGTAAATACCTGTTCTGCTTTCCCATAACCAGTCCACCTTTACAGGAAGGTAATAATGCTCCTAGCAGGTTTGAAAGTCAGATATAAGCAGCCTGGCCTGCCTGGAGATAACACAGCCCATCTGTATGCTGCAAATGCCGTCAAGTCTGAAATTGGCCATTTTGAATTCATTCTTGGTCATATTTCTAATAGCACCAATCACACTTGCCAGTCGATAAGCAGTCTAGGATCAGGTAAGGGGGATGATCTGATCTATTACTTTTTACCCTGAGTTAAGGTACAACACTAGTTTGAGGGTCAGAGGCCCTGAATTTTAATCCTGGTAGGGTCAGTGTGGGAACTTGGGCAATTCCCTTTCTATATGTGAGAGTGAAAATGAAAAGGTTGGCCTAGATAAGGAGGTACTTACCATGGGGTCCATGGACCCCCAAGGGATTTCTATATCGCTTTCAAGAAATCCTTGAACTTGATTGGAAAAAAATATATATCTTTATTTTCACTAACTTCTAACTGAAATTTAGCATTTTCTTCAATGATGAATGTAGGGAACAAAGCATTATCCTGAGAATGTCTCTATAGTTTTCACCAGACTTTGAGAAGGGGCTGTGACATAAAAAAAAAAGATTAAGACCCCCTGGATTAGATAATCTCCTTTCTCCCCATTTCTAAAGGTGGTTATCCTAAGGCCATTTACATAATCAGATGTCAATTTCTGTTATTGTTCTTGTTGTTGATGCAGGCCAGCATATTCTCTGCAATTTACCATCTTAAAGAATTACTTAGAGCACTATGAGGTTAGGTGACTTGTCCAGGGTCACAGAGATGAGTACCTTATATCAATGAAATCACAAGCCCAATACTTACTGCAAACCCCTGTCCATACCTTTAATATTAGTAAGCTTTGAAGTCTTTTCCAGTTATAGCCGCTCCCACGCCCACTCTGCAATGATCCTTCCATTACAACAGTGAAGAGCAGTTTATCCAAGCCACAGATCATAGCAACCACAGCTGATCAGGTATGCAATATGCCAGACCCTAGTCTCCAGACTCTAACAAGGTTAGCAGATGCATTTCCTCATCCCATAGCTCTTTGTGCAGCCTATTACCCTGGTCATTGAACCCCAAGGTCTGTTTCTGGTATGCCAGGGCTCCCAAGTGCAGGCTCCTTCCCAAAGCTTGAGTTACTTTTGATTTTGTATTAAATAGGATAGAGTAAACAAGATGGAGCATGAAGTTGAAGAGGGAAGACAAGAGCCTTGTTTGGGTCGGTACAGGTATGTTGGCACCAGAGTGTTCTGGGTTGAATTGCCTGGCAGAGGTGGTATATGTGCTCTCCTTGCTCTCCTGGTTGACTTTGAGAAATGCATATCCTGTAACCCAATCAGTTATGCACTATGAAGGAGCAGGAGAAGCATCAGCCAGTTGACCCTACGTAAAGGCAGCACCCTAGGAGGCTTGGTTAAGTCCGCGTTTTCTGCCAGCACTACTCCCATCCCCACTGGGAATTTCTGCTCATGCCCGCCCCATCTCCAGCTCCCAGTAGCCATTCCCACCAGACCCAATTTATCTCAAGGTCCCACTAAGTGTTCCCTCTTCCCTGAAGCCTTCCCAGCCCACCCCAGCTCACATGGTGCTCAGAGGGACAGAGACCTAGAACATGCCTAGAAACTCCTCAAACACTTCTAGTTTCTATCACATGTATAGCTCTAAACACTGATGACCTTGGGATGCTGGTTAGGCTTTTGCCTGTGCCTACAGCATGCCTTGCCCACTAGATCGTAAACTCCTTGGAGGCAAGCAGTATCCCTCCCTGGTATAATTTAAGGAGACTGAAAAGGATCCCATTTCCCCAAAAGGAGTATACCCCCACCACTGACCTAGGAATATTCGTCTTTTTGCTTATCGTTGTCTGAGATTCCATCAATGAGAGATTAATCTGAACAAATTAGACACCTCTTTTAAAATGCAGTTAACCTGGCAGTATAAATTTTTTCTGATTAAATTAATACCCTGGGGTTTGAAGGCAGCAAAGATGCCAAAGGTCATGTAGTGTGAACCCCTCATTTTACAAGAGGAAAGAGATGCCTAGACAGGAGAAAGGCAAGGCAACACAAGGAATGGGCAGCATGATGTATTAGATAGACAGTTGGAGCCCAAAAGTTCTGGGTCCAAATTCTGCCTCTGGCACTTGGTAGATGGGAGACCCTAGGCAGGTATACTTTAACTTCCCTAGATCTCCGTTTACCCATCTGTTCAATGACGAGTTCGGCCTAGATGACCTCTGAGGTCCCTTGTAGCTCTAATTCTATGAACCCGTGATCCTAAGTCACTTCAACTCTTCTGAAGAAGCACTTATTAAATGCTTACTGTGTACTTAGTGCCGCACTAAGTGCTGGGGATGCAAATAGAAGAAGCTAGGCAGACCCTGCTCTCTAGGAACGCTTACTCTAATATAATAAAGATAATTTTATGTTATAGAAAACATATATTTATATGTTAATTTCAAGGCAGAGAGAAAAGGATGCAAGTCCTCAACATTTAGCAATGGAGAAAATGGCAAAACCCAGTGGTCTTTAGGTTAAATCTGTATATCAGATGACAGTGCTATGAGTGTAAAGGACATGGAGGCAATGCAGATGATAAGGCCCAGTGGTCCTCCATCTCACTGGAATAAGCAGACCTGGTGATTGCCGAATCTTCCAGGCCAAGTGAGCATAATCTTAGATGGGCTCTACACTCAGTGGCTTCTAAGGTCCCTTCAAAATCTAGATCTTTGGCCCTTTGTGTGACCATGGGCAATCTAGTTAACTTCTTGCAGCCTCTGTTTCTTCATGCGCAAAATCAGGGGGCTGAACTACAAGACTTCTTCCATCTCTAAATCCATCATCTGTTATACCTTTGTAAATTCTAATTAACGTTAATTGATTAAATGGAAATTAGGAGTTAATTACTGCTGAGTAAGAGTGGGAGTTTGAGCTGATGGCATGAGAGAAAATACCCCATCCCCTCAGGAGTACCCCCAGAAACCCTGAGGGGGAACTATAGCCAGCCTAGCTGAAGAAGAGGAAGGACAGAGTCATTGATAAATTAAAAATGTGGAAACCTGGGCAGGTTTGCAGGTTAGATAGGGAGTTGAAAAGTTGACAGAAAGAGAGTGGAGGATGATTGTGGGGGACAAGCTGCCCACTTAGGATGGGAGTGTATCAAAGGCACATTTAGAAAAGTGGATGACATGGAAAAGGCCTGCCACCTCATCAAATACTAGAGGAGAGGAAGACATGATGGTGGTCGTCAAGGAGTTTTGAGACATACACTAGGTGAGAAGAGGGAGCTGACTGACCTTTTCTCAGTAGAATATGAAGCACAGGCCTCTGCTAAGAGGGAGAGACAAGAGCAGATGGGGTGGGGTGGGGTGAGGCTTGAGGAGGGGAGACCCTAACAGGAGAGACTCTTGAGAAAACTCTGAAGAACAGAAAGACTAGAGATTATGACAAAGGTTAGTAACTAACAGGGTCAGTAGAAATGAGGGTCAGAGAATAATAGAAGAACAGGAGTCAGAGGAATTATGGGTGATATTATGGGTGAATTATGGGTGCCATGTCATGGCAACCATGACATAGAGGACAGAGAGCTGACCTTGAAGCCAGAAAGACCTTTGACATTCACTGACTGTGAACCCAGCTAAGCCACTGAACTCACTGCCCCAGTAGATGCTTCTCTAAGACTCAGTGTTACAGAGAAGGTGGCAGTCTGCCTTGGCAGACGGAGATTCTTGACCTAAGAGTTCATTCTGTCATTGGAATCACAGGTCCAGGCCCTATTATCCTTGTGGTCAATGGGGAAGTTAAGGCCATGACTGCTCCTGTGTATGGCAGATGTGGAAATAAAAGCTTACGTCATGGAAGTTCGGGGTGTGGAAATATAGGATTTAGATCCTGAGGCAGGGAGCAAGACTGTCTCCATTTTTTAAGATCAGCAATGAGTGCTTATTTTTGGCAAATGCGGTCTAGCAATAATATCAGCATAACAAATGCTTCCCTTCCTAATTAAAAAAAATATGTGTGATCTTCTGATCCTCAACAGCAGAGGTGAGAATCAAACCCAGATCCTAGGACTCAAAAGCCTGTGCTCTTTCCACTGGGAAACCCTGCCTTCCTCTTCGTACTCTCAAAGGTCTCTCTAGGTGCTTTACAGAGCAGGTGCACTAGTTGTGACATTGCGTGTAGGAAGCAAACCATCAGTGCTGGTGGACTGATTGATGGCTGAAATGCAAGGGAAAGAAGGAGGAGGGGGATGCAACCCTGACTTATGAAATTATGGGAAAGGCTCTGGTTAGGCAGCTCTGGGACACTGGCAAGGCCACCAGGCAGGAGGTAGGAGGTAGGAATCGGGCGACAGGGGTTCAAGGCCTAGTGTCACCATTCACCTGCTGGGTGACATTGGTCCAGTCGTTTCCCCCAACCATGGGCTTCATTTTCCTTGTTTGTACAATGAGTCTCTATGTCCTTTTCTGTCTCAATCTCTTTTTTGTTTTATTTTTTTTTGGCAGGGCAATTGGGGTTAAGTGACTTGCCCAAGGTCACACAGCTAGTACACGTGTCAAGTGTCTGAGGCTGGATCTGAACTCAGGTCCTCCTGACTCCAGGGCCGGTGCTCTATTCACTGTGCCACCTAGCTGCCCCTGTCTCAATCTCTTACAATGCACATGAGTGACAAAAATCCATCAAGGGCCTGTGATTTCATCAGTATGGGAATTCTACCTAGGCAACCCATCTAACACTTTTAGTCCTCAGGAAATGCCTGGGATTCAGAAATTAAGTGACTTGCCCAGGATCACTGTGTCAGAGGTAGGATTTGAACTCAGGTCTGACCACTAAGCACTACCACCATCCCTTGGTGATAAAACAAATAGGACAGATGCTTACACATATAAAGAATTGTGGCTGGTTCATCCCTTCACTTCTTTGGTATCTTCCCACTTATATAATGTTCGGTCTGGGTTTTCAGCTCTGAGCCTTGACAGGATGTGGTACAGAGTCCTAGAACATGAAAAGGCCTTGGGGGATACGCTGCTCCAGCCTCCCAGCCTTTGCCTCTCCACCTCTAGCCTTTGGTGGCTCTCTTTCCCCCATTCCAGAAACATGCCTGTTTCTTCTCTACTCAGCCTCTTGAATAGGGCCTCCATTATAACTGGGAATGAGTCATATGCAAATTGACCAGCTATGAGCATAGTAATTCAGCAAGTTATTATATAGCCCTATGAGATCTGCGCAGAATTTCATTTTAGGAGAGAAATACTGTATTATTTATAATATAGTCCACCCCTAAATGATCTCTCTCTGAAAGGAAAACCATCTATAGATAGGAGGGGGATCTATGTTTTGTGCCAGGGTGTAGAACTCATGGAGTGGAAATTTCTTCTACTTCAGGTCACGAACCTCTGTGAGTTAGTTGCTAGGTCCTGAAGAATTTCCTGAGTCAGAGAAAGTTTGCTATATAGAAATAATCATAATAAAACTAACCTTTTTATGGTGCTTTAAGATTTGCAAAGCACTTTACAAATATTATCTTGCTTGATCCTAGCAACAATCCTGGGAGGTATTATTCCCATTTTACAGATGAGGAAACTGAGGCAGTCAGAGTTAAGTGACTTGCCCAGGGTCATACAGCTAGTAAATATCTAAGGCTGGATTTGAAGTCAGGTCTTCCTGACTATAAGCCCAATATTGTATCCGCTGTACTACCTGCCTACATACAAACACACACACACACACACACACACACACACACACACACACACAATTATGCCTTATTACAGTTTTAAAAAAATGTTTCCTGTGTAGAGGTATCTTAGCATAGTGGATAGAGTACTGAACATGGAATCCAGAATGCCTGGGTTCAAACCCCGGCCTACACCGCTTACTACAATCATAAGCTCATCAACTCAGAGCTAAATGGGGTGTCCATTTTCCAGATGAGGAAATTGAGGCCCAGAGTAGGCAAGTATCTTTCCCAAATTGGCCCAGGTATTTTAGTGGCACAGCCTGCTTCTATCTCAAGCCTTCTGATTCTCAATCCAGGCTCTAGCTTGTTTTCTGACCCCGAGCAAATCATTAAACCTTTTTGTGCCACAGTTCAATTCTCTAGAACTCATCTTTTTTGTAAAGAAAGATTTATCTACTAAGTCATTGAAGACTTGTAGTAAGGCAGTTCCAACATCATAGGGAGAGGATTTCCCATTTATATTTCAACTAACCAATCGACAACCATTTAGTAAGGGCCTACTGTGTGCCAGTCACTGTCTTGGATGCTTTACCTTAAAGTATAAAAGAAAGACAGTCATTGCCTTCGAGAAACTAATATTCTATTAGGGTGACACAGGGTGATTAGGGTGACCAGGCAATGACAGGACTTAGAAACAGAGCAATAGGGAAGATTGTCTCATCTTTTCCAGTAAAGATGGTCATGTTGATTTAATTAGTGTTCCTTAATGAGGAGGTGAAAAGCAGGACAGGAGGTTCAAAGGATAGGTGGGCAGGTGGCAAGATAATTAGGCCCATTGGTTAGGACATGTCCCCCCTCCCACCTCGGATGGCTAGATACAGTGCAGCATTGTTGGGGAGAGGGTGTCTCTTTTTTTAACTCTTAAATAGAGCAGTGATTAGAAAAATGGATAAAATAAAGCTGTGATTGGAAACTGTATTTGTATTTTAGATGTTAGATTTATGGGAAAAATGTAGCTTGGATTTTTTACTATAGGATCATAGGTTTATATCTGAAAGGGCTCTCAAAGGTAATTACCTCTAGCCCTCTTGTTTTACAAATGGGCTGACTGAAGTTTAGAGACTTCAGGTGACTGGCCCAGAGTCATATAGCCCAGAAGTGTCTGAGGCCAGATTTGAATCCGGGTTTCCCTGACCCCATGCCTGGTACTCTGTCCACTATACCTGTGCAGTATTTTTTCTTATCACCTGGTTCATTCAGTTCCCCGAGTCCCAACTTAGGTGTCCCTCTAGGATGACCAAGGGGTAATAAAGCAAAATTCAGAAGTAGTTTTGGATTTCTAAGCTCACAGAACTGAATGTTTTACACTCAAATTATGAGGTAGGCAGTATTACCATTTTCTTTATAGGTGACAGGAGGGGTGGTTAATGGAACCATGCAACCAGGATTTTGAATGGGCATCTTGTGACTCCTTGTCCATGTGCAATCTGGTCTACCATTCTGCCCCACAATCCCACAGACCCCTAGGAACCCCCTCTGATTACATCTTGGAGCATTCGAGTTCTCCAGACTCCAGGGAGCTACCCCAGAAGTTCCCTAAGAAATATTCAAGGAAGAACAGCTTCAGACCCTCATCTAGGCTTTGTAGAACCTTGCAGTGGTTTTCAGTTGCCAAGTGAGGCCTGAAGCTTGAGTCACTTATGGTTTCTGAATCAACTCCCCTGCTGACTGCCATTTGATCCTTCTTGTTGTCATTTTACAATCAAGAAATTGGCTATCTGTGGGGTAACATGTGAGGCCTCCCCAGTACCTGCTAGACGTGCCTGTTGCAGCCTGTGATATAAAAGTCGATGGCAGAGGAACGAGTGGAGTGTGACCAGCATGAGGACTTCTCAGGGGCTCATCATCATGGAAGCCCAGAGTCCCAGAGTTGCCCTTGATCTGAGAAGACATCTTGTTCAACAGTTTTCTGATCAAGAATCCCCTCTTTAACATCTCCAGCTTCTGCTAGAACCCCTCCCATGGCAGGGAACTCATTACCTACCAAGACAAACCATTCTATTTTGAGAGAACTCTATTAGGGATGTGTGTGAGTGAGTGAGTGTGTGTGTGTGTGTGTGTGTGGTAGGGGGGCAGGCAGTGTTTCTCTCTAGATCAAGCCTAAATCTTCCTTTTTCCAACTTTCATGGCTCTAAGTTTGGTCCTCTGGGCCCAAACAGAACAAGTTGAATATTTGAAGGCAGCTATCATGCCCCCCTTAAATGTTCTTTTCTCCAGCTTAAACATCCATAATTCCTTCAGCCTGTCCTCATACAGCATGGTCTCCAGCCCCTTCACCTGCCTTATCACCCTCTATAGAAGTCAATATCCCCTTAAAAATGGGGAAGATGGCAGAACTAAGCACAGTCTTCCAGATGTGTTGTGACAAGGGCCAGGCACCCTCATTCTAGACACAATGCCCTCCTTCAATGCAACCTAAGAGCTATTCTCTGAGTCCCATACTGGGAAGTTTAGCATCCAGGAACAGGTTAAAAATCAGTGAGTGGACCTTATCAAATGTTAATCTCTTCTTTAATTGATAGAACAATGCAGTCCCAATGCCAGCTGGCAGTAAAATGCCCAGATTGATTTGGAAAGAGGCTGAGCTGGCCTGGTGGGCAAACGATGCACCACCCTTCTCTTTCCATCCATTTGGTGCAAACCTTTTAAAACAAGGCAAATGTCAAGGGGGCCTGGAGATGTCACCTTGACTTTGAATAGGCAATGATTAAATATCAGACATTATTTCCTTTGATGTGTCTGTGCTTTCAGAAGAGGCTAAAAGTATTGATTGGGGCCTCCAGGAAGGCTCAGGCCCACAATGCCAATGAAAGCTGTGAGACATGTCACAGCTTGACTTGATTAGAGGAGACTCACTGGCCAGGTGAAGGTTTGATCTAGCTGGCTCCAACCCCAGCTTTGACTCCAGAAAGCTGATGGCTTCTGGCAGGGAGGGGTGGAGTTGGGGGCTAATAACCTTGTCCCTCAATGCAGGGGGACAGCAGAGCTGGTTGTTGCTCTCTATACCTACAGTCTTCATAGGGTCAGAGAGCTCAAGCTGAGTTGAAAATCTCTCATTTTACACAGGTGGAAACTGATGTACAGGAAGGGGAAGCAACTTCATAGAATCATAGAGCTTGGCTGGAAGGAACCTCACAGGCAATCTGGTTCGTCTCCCTTATTTTACAGAGGGCGAAACCAAGGCCGAGGGAGATTAGATGACTTCATAGGATCAGAGATTTTGAGCTGGAAGGGACCTTAGAAGTAATTTTACATATGAGGAAACCAAGGCTTACGTGGAAGTGACTTGTCCAAGGTCCCACATGGGATCCATAGATGATGAGCTAGAAGGAGCCTCAGAGGCCACCTAGTTGAATTTCTCCATTTGACAGATGAGTAAGTTGAGGATCAGAGATGTTAAGTGACTTATACTCATAGGTTCATAAATATAGAGCTGTAAGAAGACTTAGAGGTCATTTAATACTACTTTTTACTTTCTGGAGGAAAAAATTGAAGTCTAAATAGAGAAGTGACTTGTCCAAGGTCACACTGGCAAAGTTGGGATTTAAATACAGGTCTTCTAACTTCAGAGCCAGTGGGTTTCCTCCCACAGAGTGTGTCCAAAGTCAGGGTTGTCAGATCCATCTTGGTATAGACCATTTAGCCACCAATAGCAGCCTCAGTTCCAGGTTACCAAGGATGCCAAGCACATGCCCCACAATTGGGGAGTCATTAGAGAAGGTTCCAAGTAGTCTCCAAGACTATGAAAACCTCCAGAGAAAGATCTCAAGGGTGAGAAACTTGAGGCTGTATGCTGGGCTGACCTTACATTTAGGCTGCAGTTCCTTTTGGTTAGGGTGGTTTCTCTTAACAGCTGTAGCACAGGATAGTAGATGGAGTTCTGGAGTTGGAGTCAGCAAGATCTGGGTTCAAATTCGGCCTCTGACACCTAGTAGACATGTAATCCTGGACAGATCACTTCACTGCTGTTTGACTTAGTTTCCCCATCTGTAAAATGGGGATAATAATAGTCCTTATTTCATAGGGTTGTTGTTAGGATCAAAAGAGATAATTTTTGTAATACTTTGCAAACACTAATATGTAAAGGAAGGAAACAAGCATATATTAAGCACCTACTTTGTGCCAGGTATTGTGAAAATAACTTTACAAATATTTTATTTGAACCTCACAATAACCCTTGGTGATAAGATTTAATTATCCCCATTTTACAGTTGAGAACATGGAGGCAAATGGAGATTTAGTGACTTTCCTGGGATCTTATGGCTAGGCTAGTAAGTGTCTGAGGCTGGATTTGAACTTATGTTTTCCAGACTCCAGGCCCAGCCTGCTTTGCACTCTGGCGCCACCTAGTGATCTGCTACAGAAGGGTTAGATATTACAATAATGACTGTTAGAAATCTAACCCTATTTGTTTGGTTTTGTCCCCACTGCAGACACTTAGTGGTTGTGTGACCCCAGTCACTGTGTCACCACAGTCAATTTGCTTTACTTTTCTCAGCTTCAGTTTCCTGGTAAAATGGGTAAAATGAGACTCTGAGTGTGTGTGTGTGTGTGTGTGTGTGTGTGTGTGTATGCATATGTACATATGCAGATATATAGCACCTTGATAACCGTAAAGAAATATGTAAATGTGTTCTTAATAATATGTACAGAACTCTCAGCTATACACATCCCAGTTTGAATTAGTTACTCAAATAGTTCTCTTCTGAGCACCTGACAGTCATCCATGCTGTCAGAAGGAGCATTTTTATCTTGAGCTAGAAAGAGAGAAAGGCAGTACAGGCTGAGGGCAGCAGGGCACTTTAGGCAGCTAAGTGTTGGCATGAGGATACTGGCTGTCTGAAGACTGAATGCTGGCACCCTGGGGCCAGTCTGTACACCAAAAGGAAACATTCAGTCTCTCTGATCCCCCAGGACCTGCCCAAACTTAGCTCTAAGCAGCAGGGCCTCAGCTCCCCAGAACTTCTCCTGTAGATGTGCCCCGTTGAAGCTTCGGTGATTCCAAAGGGTCTAGTCAGTTGGTCTGGAAGTAAGGCATGTGTGCTCCACTGAAGAAATGCCTTTGGAGCAGCCATTGCCTTTCTTGGAAGTTACTGCCTCCATGTGGTGATCTTGTAACATGGTGGGGGGGGGTGGAGAAGCATTCCCAGAAACCCACTGGCCCCTTTGTGAGCCATTAGTATCAGATACCTGAGCATGTATGGCAATCCATAAGTGGGTACCAGCCCAGTCTTAGCTTCCCCATCAGATGGCATTTATGAAAGAACCATTCACATGCCATAGAGCAGACACAGAAGCCTCCACATACCCAGAAGTAGTCTTTGCCCTCTCTAGGGGCTAACTGAATTCTTAGTATGATTTCACAAGTAAGAATAATACTTTGCTTCTTACCACCATCAGCAAATATTTATGGGATGGGAGGGAGGGGTGGGGAGAGGATGGTTTACATTGAATAGTCAGTCAACAGAATTGTTGAGATACCAAGAAAGGCAGAACTATGGTCCTCTCCTCTCCCCCAAGGAGCTCCATTAGGAAATAGAGGGAACAGCAGTTAAATTAGGGATGTACTAGATATATACAGAGTAGATGAGAGGCAATCTCATAGGAAACGGATTGACAGAGATGGGAATAGATTAGAAAGACATCCTGCAGACAAAGATGGACATTGTATGATTTCTAGGGAACTGAGCTGATCCAGAAAACTCTCCCCAGGCTTCTCTCTGGTGATGGAAAATTCCACACCTAGAACTTTAAGACCCAGGTTTGAATTCTGGCTCTGCAACTTACTAGCCATGCCATCTCAGGCAAATCATTTCACCTCTCTGGGCTTCAGTTTGCTTATCTGTAAAATGGGGAGGTTAAGCTAGATGATTGTAACTGGGATTCTCTCTGTAACATGGGAATTGGCACTTGCAATATGGCGGCTTCATAGTGTCAAGGCTTTAAGGATCATGGGATCTCAGGTAGAGTCTGGGCCTTAGATTTAGAGGATCTCAGATGGATTCCTGGCCTTACTACCTAAATGACCACCAACTATCGAATGAGGCACTCAGGCCAAGTAATTCGCAAGGTCCTCCAAAGTCTGCATTTATGATCATAATAATATTGAGTATTTTTATAGTACTTAAAAGTTTGCACTGGGATTTCCATATGTTATTATATTTGATCTTCAGAACAATCCTGTGAGCTAACTGCTACTCTTAGCCCCATTTTATATATAAAAAAACTGAGACCAAGAGAGATGAAATAAATGGCTTGCTCAGGGTCACCCAGCTAATAAATTCCAGAGGCAGCTTTTTAATTCAGGTCTCCCTGACTCAAAGCCTAGCATCCTTTCTGCTGCTTAGCTGCCTTCCAGGCCTTTTGTGACATTATGTGCTCTAAGACCTTAAGTCTATATTAATATAAGCTTTTTTTTAAAAAATGCAAATGCTTCCTGGAGGAATAAATACATTAAATGTTATCAGTCACTCCTTAGTGTGGCTGAAATATCTGAAATCCGTTTTCAATAAGAGGAAGAAAATGAACACTAATTTATAGGCAAGGTTAGAGTGGAATTTTATGGAAGTATATGGAATGCTTTTGGACACACAGAATCCTGTTACATGTAGCACTTAGTATGGGAAGCAGTAATGTCCAATAAATATAGCTCCCTGTGGGTGTCCGTAAATATTCAATATTCATTGATGCTGATGATATACAGACCCTGCGACAGATTTCCATCCTGTCTGCCTCAAGGGAAGGTTTCCCAGAGCCATACAGAATGAGACTCCAATATGAGAAGGTACTGTGATGAGGAGGAAAGCTTTTTTTCTCTCTGAATAACTTATATCTCCATTTGAAGTTTTCACAGAAAGCCAAAGGAGAAATTAATGAAAATTTGCCTGTTTTTAAAAAGAATTTTGATTCAAATTTTAACATTTCTGAAAATATATGATTATGGAAAAGCATCGAAATTACATTTCCAATACCAAGCTGAAACCTTCTATGTTCTTGCCTTTTCATCATAAATATTGGGAACCTTTTTACATAGGCAGCTAGTAAATTTTCTATTCTGTTTATTTTTTTTTATTTTTAAAAAAGCCCTAATGTGAAACAGGATTTTTTCAATCAGACACCTAAAATTTCAGGTTGAATTTCAACCTTCTCCAAGTAATTGTTGTAGAAGGTTGAGCAAACGTAATTCTTGTAAATGTCTCGTTTGCTTGTAGCATTTTCTGTCCATCAATAATTCAATTTACAAACTAAAAGATACATTTTCTGCCTCCCCAAAGCTACTGGGGAGGTTTTTCGCCTGGAGAATGCCTAACAACACAAGACATCTGTCTACCAAATAAGGCATTGAATTCCAAAAGCTCATCTAATGGGCTCAGGAATCCTGTTACAAGCCATTTTTCGTAATTCTAGAAGACAAAATAAAATTTTATGCTTGGAAATAATAAGTTTAAGCAAATAGTATGGGAGAAGCTTATATCTGAGTCCAAGAAATGGTCTGGTTATTGCCAGAACAACACTGCTTCATGATGAATCATTAATGACCTTTGAAAGCCATAACGGCCTGTCACTAATGCCCATTAATGATCTCTCTATACCGCGAGTATGGTCTGGATGCTTCTGGCCAGTACCTTGGAGAATACTTGAAATAATGCCTTAAACTTTCTCCGATCTACTCTCTCTGTGTCTGCTCCGGTTGTAGACAACAACTGTCTGGGTAGGATCAGCCTATAAAGAAGCATGGCCTTATTAAGGAAGTCTTATTCAGGTAAGCTTTATTTAAGCAATATATACATATGTATATATATTATTTTTAAGGGATATAAAGTTTGAGGTCTTCCTGGTCACCGATGCCTTTGTACATGAGATCAGAATTATCTGGAAACCTTGCTATTGCTTTCTCTCTCTTCAGATGGGGTAGTGACTCTTTGGACTGGTATGGTTGTCGGGCATGAGGACTTTGAAAAAACACATCAGTGTTCTTTGGAAATAGAAATGAATTTAGCAGGTATCACATATTATTGGACATGTATGCCTGGCTTATTTGGAATCCTGTAGTTAATGACTAAACTCTGGGACTGGATTGATTGACAGAATTTCCCATTTCTAAACTCCCAGTCATCCTGCTAATCAGGCGTAGAAACTACAATTTGAATTTATAAAGAAAGAAAACTGAAGAAATAATACCAAATGGCTTTAAGTCTATGTTGCCTAGGGCTTAGCTAAAGCGAGAAGGGGGTAAGGGAGGTTGGGGAATGAGAGCACACACAATTAGTGAATATAACAAATATATAAATTCGAAGAGATTCTGATTAGGTCTACCTTCTGGGAAATCATGAGAGAGAGCCACACCAGGAAAAAGGAGATATTCTGATCCTCCATGGCGGCACGCTAGATGCTGCAGAGAGCTGCTGGAACCAACGCCCTAGACCGCTCAGGCTAAGGGAGAAAAACAAGCCTCTGTGTCTACTTTGAAGCCCCTACTAGAATAGCAAACCCAGTTATTCTTTTGAAGATTGAAATTGACTCTGCTGTCTAATTTCCTACTTGGAATGTTAACCCGTTAGCTAATTGGCAAATGGAATCACCATCTTGGGAGACCGTTAACTTGCTTTTCATATTACCTAGACGAGATAACATCCGGAAGGCGGGTGCATTCAAATATTATGTTTGATTTTATTTTGCATTGAATTGAAAAGGATATAGATATATCCCAAACATCTTAAATAACTCTGTATAAGTGCAGTGGTGAAATATCATCCCTAGATTAGTGGCTCCCCAAATTAGGGGAATTGGGACACTTGGCTATCATTTTTTTTTAAATTTTATGATAATCCTTCCCCCTTTTCTCATCCAGAACCTTCCACAGCACAAAATGTGCTATATAGCAAATGATTATTCTTTTAATTAAGGGAAATCAAAAAATGAATATGATCCTGGGATGTTGCAAAACTAGACTTGGCATTTGCTGGTTCAGTGGTATAGACACTGTGTGCTTGAAATTTGATCAGGAAAAGTAAAATGGACCTACTTGAAAGAGAGTGCATCAATGGTGATTTCAATGTCAAAATTAACATTAAATAAGAAAGAGAGGTCAGTTTAACATGCCATTAACAGAGTATCACTTGAAGTGTTGTCTGTACTAAAAGAAAAAAAAAAGTCTAGCACCATGGACAGAGGCATGACAGAAGCAGGACAGAGCCCTGCTTTTTTCCTTTTCTCAAAGGGCATTGGATCCAACAGTTAAACCGTGAAGCTAGAACCTTCAACATCCTTTTATGGTCAGAGAGTATTTGAGTGGAATGTATACATTAATTACCTGTAAGGCTGGTGACGTCGCTTATTGTTTTAAGTTTTTCACTTCTTATGTCTGTTTTACATGGGAGTGGGTCAACTTTTGTTCTGAGCTGGCTGCTTAAGCTCATGTCCAGGATGACTTTGGGCTTACTGAGGACTTTGAAATTGATTATTACAAACCAGGGCATACATTTCAATGAGGCCCACCCCAGATCGTAGAAACCTGAACACCTAAGAGGAGATGGGAGGGATCAGTGGAGGAACAGGCTAGGTCTAGAGACATTTTGTTTGTTGCTTTTTGATGGTAATGTTAAAAGTACAGCTCGGATACAGATCATACCCCCATAAGATTATAAATTTAGAGCTGGAAAGGAGCTTACGGGCCATTGACTTTAACCCTTCAATTTTATAGATGAGGAAACTGAGGCACAAAGTAGTTAAATGACTTGCCAAGGGTCACACCACTGGTAACTGTCTGAGATAGGATTGGACCCAATTCTTCAGTCTCCTTTCCACTGTGCTATATTTGATTTTTCAGTTCATTAAAACACAAGGGAAATAACATCAAAACACATTTCATTGAAATACAAGGTTATTACCTTGAAAAGAATGATCTATCCCCCTGATTTCAAGGTGAAGAACATCACCCTTATGCTAAGTCTCCGCTTTCACGGCAGCCAGATCCTCTCCAAAATAATGCCTTTAAACAACCTTCACTGGAAGAAAATTCGTCCTAAATCCCTGGTCCTTGAATTTCAATCCATTTCCTCTCACAGTCAATGCTCAGTGAAGATGAAGAACAGATAGCGGCTCTACTCTATAGAACACTTCAGCAATTTAAAGATGTCTCCGTTTTCTTTTACCTAAGCTAAGCAATGTCGGGTCCTTTTGCCTATCCTTTAAGAGTCTTTTTATTCGGTGTTGTATTTGTTTAGGTCTCTTCCCCACCCCCATCCCCATTTGTCCTGGGTACTACTCCTGTTTTCTCTGCCCACTTCAGCATGCCAAGGTCACTTCACCACGGGTCAGGCCACCATGACCTAAGTCTTTTCATTTGGTATGAGCACTGATCTTAACGAGCACAATGCACTCCCCACTCTTGGATAATAGCACACATCTATTGACTCAAATACAGGAGGAATTAAGGCAGATCTGTATCTTTTAGATGCAACTAGGAAAAAACATCTTTGAAAATGACTTTGCTTTATCTACAAGCCCTAACTTGTTTTTTTTTTTTTCAGTGACCACAGAGGTATAGGTGCACATGTGGCACAGATAAACTATATAGAGCCCTGGGGCCATTATCATTTGGGACCCTGCCTCCAGCCAGCAACTCCATATTGATTGCTCTGGGTAAAAGTGCCTTCACCACTAATAAGAACTAATCCCATTTCTATTGGGATTTCAAGCTTACAAACCCCTTTTTCTCCTAACAATCCTGTAAGATAAGGGCATGCTGGTATTCGTATCCTCATCTCTCAGAGGAGGAGCCTGAGGCCCAGGGTTGGAGATGATGTGCCATGCCCAAAGCCATACAACTAGTTAGTGGCAGAACCAGGACTTGAATCCAGTTTTTCTGACTTGAATTCGAGTGTTCTTTCCATCTCATATACTGCCTCAGATATTCGTTGATCCAAAATAACTAAATGGAGCCATTTTTAAAAGAATTAAATATTTGTAGCATTGAGTAATGTATTCAGGAATGTAAGTAAATATACTAAGCAAAATTTTCTTCCTTTTTTCTTTTCCTTTCCTCTCCTTCTTCCCCTTCATTTATTTTCCTTTCTTTCCTTTTCTCTCTCTCTTCCCCTCTCCTCTTCTTTCTTTCTTTCTTTCTTTTCAAAATTCTCCTCCACCCTCTACCTCTCACCTTTTCTCTTTCTCCTTCCTTCCACTCTATTTCTCTTTCTTTCTTTCTCTCTCTTTCTTTCTTTCTTCCTTCCTTCTTTCCTTCCTTCCTTCCTTCCTTCCTTCCTTCCTTCCTTCCGTCCTTATTATACCATCAAACATTGACCCAACTTAAGGGGACTTTACCCAGTATCTGTTTTGCTGAAAAGTCAAACATAAATCAAGTGTCATTGTGCTGGGTGCTAGTGATACAGAGACCAAAAATGCAATCACCCATGCCCTCAAAGTCCTTAAAGTCTCCTGGTGGGAGGCATACAACATGTAGATAAAACATGAATTGTAAGACAATTTAAGAGTGGGAAGAGTAGTAGAACTGGGAGTGGCTGGGAAGGCTTCTTGAAAGAACTTCCATCTGGGCTGGATCTTGAGCAAACTAAGGCTTCTGCAAGGCCTGGGTGAGGTGAAATCACACTGCAGCCGTGGACAACAACCTGAGCACAGGGAGTTTGGGTCCTGAATTTGAGGATGAGAAGTGGAGGTAGTAAGAATAGTCAGCTTCAGTCTGAACTGGGACTGTTTCATCCAGAGAAAAAGTGACTCCAAAGCATCATCACTGTTCTTGAAGATCTGAAGGCCCATCTTATGGAAAATGGATTAGGATTGTTCCAATTGGCCCCAGAGGGCAGATGTAGGACCAGCGAGTGGACATTTCAGAGAGTTGGGTAAACTAAGCCAAAGCTGAGAAAAGATGAACCCTGACAAAAGACCAAGGGATTTAGCAGCTAGGAGATCATTGAAACTTTGGAAGAGCAGTTTCAGTGGCATCAGAAGCCTAATCTCAAGGTGTTGAAAAGCAAGTGGGAGGTGAGGAAATGGAGATAGGGAGTGCTAAATGAAGAATCCACTTGTAACACAAATCATCACCCCCTGACTCACCTGTTTGGATAGTCTAGATTTCTGGGTATCACATTGTATTAGTGTGGGGCAGACAATATAAATTGTCTGGAGGCGTCTCAGCTCCACGTCTGGGCCAAATGAATGCAATGGCGATTCTTTAATGAGAAATTAATACTAGCATTTATACCTGATATTTTTGTCCTGAAAGTTGTAGAATTTAGTTGTGTTTTGCTCTGGCAGTCCTGTCTTAGCAGAGCCCATGATCTGTGATTCAAGTTCTTATCTGTAGTAACACCTGTTATTTGGAGATGTTCTGTTGTGCAGATGAGTGTATTACATTTTGGGATGGAATCATGGATCACAGGGCCAGGCTTCCAGGGAGAAGTTTGTATAGGCTGTTACTTCTTCGCTGGCATTTTTCCATGGAGCCCAAACATAACACTCTGCAAACACAGAACCATAGGAACTCAGAGCTGGAAAAGACTTTAGAAGTTATCTAGTTCAAGCCATGGCTCAGTAGGAATTCCCCTCCCCATAAAAAAAATTTAGATATGCATATATATGTATGTGTGTGTATATATGTACACATACATATGCATATGCACATGTGTATTGTGTATGTATATATGTGCACATGTGTGTATGTATGTATGTGTTCAGGTGGCCATCCAGTCTTTGCATCTTTGATCTCCAGTGAGAGCAAATGCACTGCTTTCCAAGGCATACCATTCCACTTTGGGACAGTTCTAATTATCAAAATGTTCTTCCTAGTAAGCCTGAGTCTGTCTATTGGGACCTTCCACTCATTGCTCCCGGTTCTGCCCTTGAGGCCAAGCAAAGCAAGTTACAGTTCTCTTCCAAATGGCAGTTCTTCAGGCATCCTTATCCCCTGCCCCACCCCACCCCCAGAGTTTCATTTCTAGGCAAAACATTCCCTGCTCCTTCGGCCAATCTTTCGTGGATTGGATTCAAGGCTCTTTACCATTTTGGTTGTTCCCTCTGGATAGTCTCCAACTTCTCAATGTCCTTTCTAGAATTCAGCACCCAGAACCAAATAAAATTCTCCAGTTCTGGTCTGACCAGGACAGAACAGAGTAGGACTATCATGTCCCTAGGCCAGGCCACTGTGCTTCTCTGAATGTAGTAATTGACATACTATGTACTAAGTTCGATGTATCATGGCAGCCTACAATGTAACACAGCACTACATTTTGGGTCAACAGGATATAGAGGTCACCTCATATTGAGATTGTTGGTATACTAAAGCCCAGGTCTTCTGACTGCGCAGGTGACTAAGGTGTATGACAAGGTAATTCAACTCCACTTTCATCGTATCACTCCCCAGTTTTTTAAGACCTTTAGTTGCTCCATGTTACCTAGAAGATCAGGTCTCCATTCTTTGGATTGGCATTCAAGGCTCCCTACAATCTGGTCCCCAGCTCCATTTCTAGCTGTAAATACCCTTATTACCCTCTCCTCTGGCCAAACTGATCTCCCTCCCCACTAGACTTGACCTCTGTACCCACTGGAATTTCATTCATCCGCATGACCTTGTTCAAATCTCACATCCTCCATTAATCCTTTCCTAACTGATAAGGCCCTTATTTGAAGGTCTATCTATATCTTAAGCTTAAAGTCAAAGAGTGTGATTAATTTTAGTAGGAGATAAATCTAATGTTGTTTTTAGTTCTGGATTTTTTTTTACTTAACAATATAAGTACCATTTTAATGATATGTCATCCATATCTCTTGCACATTTTTGTAATAGAAAGAACATTGGACCTGGAGTAATGAAAAACCTGGCTTCAGATGCCACCTCTGATGATGACTAGCTGTGTGACCCTGAGCAAGTCATTTCTCCTCTCTGTGCCTCAGTTTCTTCAACTGTGAAACGAAGTAGTAGTAGTACTTACCTCCCAATTGTTGTGAGGATTAAATGTGATAATGTATGGAAAGTGTTTTATAAACTGGAAAGCATTATGCAGAAGAGAGCTATCATTCTTACTCTAAAATTCACAGAATAATAATATGACGATTTAAGATCTTAGGGACAGCTGCAAAGCTACTGTCAAATTCCTAGAGATTCCAAGACACACTAATAGAAATTACAGTTTTAACTCATCCCCATAAAATTATTTTATTTTATGGGCATATGAAAGTTGAATTTCTAGCCCATAAAGATGCCTTAGATAACATTTCCATCATGGGCTTTAGTTTTGCCTAGCTCCAAAATTTTTCCCTTGCGAACTTTTTCCAGTTACTGGTTGAACATCCCATAAATCATGTTTCTCCATGAATTCTTTCTCTACTCCTCTCCTTTGGTGTTGAAAAAAAGATAAAATCAGCTATGGGCTGCCCATTCTCATGCTTTTGCAAACACACTAACCTAATAGTGAGCAAACAAGCAAAATGACTGCCTCTGTGATGGTGTTGGGATTGGAAAAGTCTGACTAATTTTCATCACTGCTGAAGCTTGGCAAATCGGCATCAGTACTAGAGGCAGCTGGTCCCTTTCCAGAATCCTCTATCCAAGGGCAATGTGTGAAAGCCTCCAATTGTACACTCAGTACACGGGTGAACCAAGTCATCGTTCTTGTATGTTCCTGGGCGATGATGAGGATAGCAACTGCCATTTGTGCAGTACTTTAAGAAGGCAAAGCGCCTTACACACATTATTTCCTATAGCCTTCACAACAGCTAGGCTGGGGGAGGAGTGGGCACATATTAGCCCCATTCTGGGGATGAGGAAAGTGTGGCTCAGGGACCTTATGGGATTTGCCAGAATTTACACAGTTAGCCTGTGTGGCAGGACCTCTTTTTATTCCCATTTTACAGCTGAGGAAATGGAGTCTTAGAGAATTTAAGTCCTTTGTTCAGGCTCACACAGCATGTGAGATAGAGGCTATTATCATTTTACAGATGAGGAAAGTAAGGCTGTGGAACAAACTAGACAAACTAAGGTTTGTCTAGGGTCCCACAACTCATAAGTGGTCAAGACAAGATTCGAACCCAGGTCTCTCCTGACTGTAAGCACACTGCTATAGGCACTAAGCCATCTGGAGTCTTCACTGTCTCCTAATCCTTCCTGTTCTGCAAACTCTAAGTCCAAGACTGGCTGTTATCATCTTTCATAGGAATGGACTGTAGCACTTTGCTCAAAGTCCAGGAGACACCGGGAAAGGAATTCATCTCTTCCCTCCTCCCTGGGAGCAGTGAGAAAAGCATAGTCTCATTGCTCCGGTTCAGCCAGGGTGGTCCTGTGCCCTGCCGAGCCAGAAGAGAAGAATGCTCCGGAATTGTGATCAGTTGAGAATGGGACACAAGCAAATAGACCATTGCATGATGGATGGTCTTTCATGAAGCGGCTTTGATTTAATATAGATGAGTTTATATTGGTCTGCACATAAGGATTTTCATCAGAGCATGAATTAACACATTTTTCCCCCTCAGAGGACGTGTGTGCTAAGTTATACTTTGAAAAGACTATATTGAATATTAGGATTGTGGGTGAGGAAAAGTCACTGTTAAATTATAAACTTCCCCTTCTCTCTGCTTTTTTTCTTATTTTGGGTCACAACCTTGCTGACGATTTCAGAGACATTTTATTTTGCCCAGAATTGAAAAATGAAGTGATATGACTGTAATATTGGCTGGGGGAAGGATGAAAATCACGGAAATTACATCGCTTTCTGACAGTTATTAATAGCAGAAATGTCTTTTTGCCATATTTGTGGACCATATTTCCAAGCTGCTAATTGAAATAAATAGCTGGACCAGCTTTTAAATTGCATTAGGCATATTTGTATCTAGTAGATCACAGAAAATGTATTGGCTTGATTCACGTCCCTGTGAATTTTAGGGTAAATCTGAGAGAACTGTTCTCTCCAGTGGAATTATATAGGGTGAAATGGAGCCCCGGTTTTTGGTCTAGTGCATTTTATTGTATTTCATCATGTAAAAAGTGATGTGATTATGGGCCTGAGTCAGAATGTTATTTTGCTCACTTTAGATTCATTCTCAGGAAGGGTGAACAAATTTGCCTTTCATAGGAAAGCTCTCTCTGTGCTTCAGTAACCTTCTTTCTCTTTCTGTAAGGTAAAATCGTCTTGTCAGAGAGGCTTCCAGAATTCCTCAGGGCCTATGGATCTCTGAGTAGCAGCAGGGTAGAGTTTCTGATTTCAGGGCTCTTTCATGTGAAGGCTTTGCATTTGACCAGAGAAAGACTCCTGTGTTGCAGTTTTCTGACCACATCCCTCCTGGCAGTTGGCCACTCAGTGGGGTATGTGTCAATTGGCTACCTCCACAGACTGGTTCAATTCCTACCTGATGGGCTAATCAAGGCAGGTTCACAAGATGAGTCCATCTGGAAGGTAGAGATGACCTCTGGATCACCCAAACAAGTCAATAGGATCGGTGAAACGGGAAGGTGAGGCACTTTAAACCTGGGCATTTGCCCACGTTCATTGCCAGGCACTCATCTCTGCCTGCCTTTTTGTTACTGCCCCTGCTTGGCGAATTCCACATGTATCCCCCAATGCTATAGATCTTCTTGGTCTCTTTCAGCTTGGAACCTAAACTAGTCTCTGATCCTGCAACAGTTCTGGAAGCAAATTACTACTTAGATTATTGCTCATGGCATGTGAAGCTGGCAGGTACCTTAGAGGTCATAGACTTCAGCCCTCTCATTTTAGAGAGAAGGAAATGAAGCCCCAGGGCAGGAGGAAGTGACTTGTTCCAGGTTCAATGGCTAAGAGGTAGCAGAGCTGGGAGGTGAACCCAGATCCCCCACCTTCAAAGCCACTGTTCTTCCCATAATGCCACTGTAGCTCTATAGAGACAGGATGAATTTTAAGGGTCATCTAGTCCAACCTCCTCATTTTACAGAGAAGGAAACTAAGGCCCGGAGAGTCCTGGAAAAGGAGAAAGGAACTACTCAAGGTCATCTAGCTCCTCCAACTCCAAATTCACTCTGTATCAGAGAATAAGGACAGAAAGAGACTTGAGGGATCATGTCAAATCTCTTGTTTTACAAAGGAGGAAACTGAGGCCCAGAGAGGGGAAAGAACTTGATCAAAGTTAAACAGTGAGTTGGGACTACAATCTATGCCAAGTCCCCTGGTCCCAGGTTGGCCTTCCTTATGCTTCATTCCCAAGCAGCACCGCTGGAATGTACTTTGGTTAGCTAGAAATGCTTAAAACAGACTCTGCAAAGCTTTGTTTCTGGTAGCAATGCACCAAGCCTTCATTAACATTTTTTAGAGTGATGAACTGCATTATCAATGCCTATTCATTATCATTGCAAGTGCAAAGTCATGCCTTGGTCATTAGCAATAACATGAAAAACTTTAAAGGCAAAAACCAGAGCACTTATGACTTTACAGACATAGAAAAGTAAATCCTCATGGATATGTGTGCCAAATTGCCTTAGTTAGGAAGGACATGATCATATCAATAGTATTGGTCCTAAAGGGTAGTCCCTTAATGAGTGGTGTTTTGCAGCAGTCACAAACACCATTTCCTGTTGGCTCCTCCTGGGAGAAGTAAAGTCTTGAGTGATGATATAGGGGCTTGGTAATATGGAAGGCTGACAGTTGTGTTGCTGTGAGCCTGCCTGTCATGGGAAGGAGAACAAGGGTACCATTTCTGATTCTGCCAGACATTCCTGCGAGCCACTCCTTACCTGGCTTGAGTCCCCACACTGCAGTTGTGTGATGGTGGAGATGGTTCCTCTGTTAATTGACCACATTGTGTTCATTACGATTATTTATTTGCTATCTTTCCATTAGGAGCAACAGAATATCCATGTGGCTTCCTCTGTAGACACTCCATCTGGCGCCATGTTGGCCAGTTGATATGGTGTCATTTGTTTACCCTCTCTGTTAGAGTTTCGAAAAGAAAAATGTTCAGAGGGATGAGGTGAAGAACCTTCAGCCCTATTTTAAATAATTCCTTCCTTCCTAATCCTGTTGTTAAAAGTAACCAGTCCTCTAGTTCCCAGAGTTCCATAGTTGCCCAGAATTATTGTCCCCAAGTGAATATTGGGGACATGTAGAAAAAATGTAGTGGACATGTAGAAAATCTGTGTAAATCAAGTAATCATGAGCTTTAAAATCAGAAAAGACCATAAGAGATAATCTTTCTAGTGTAATCTCCTGTCCAATGTAGGAATTCCCTTTACAGCATGTCTGACTGATGGTTGTCTATGTCCTTTATGAATACTTCCCGTGGTGAGAAGGTCACTACCTCCCAAAGCAACCCATATGATTTTTTTATACAACTCCAGTTTGTTACATAGTTTTTCCTCTTTGTGAGCCAATATCAACCTCCCTTTAACTTCTTCTCACTCGTTGGACCTAGCTATAGCTTTTGAACAACTAGAATTTTTGTGGTGAGGTGGGGGCGGAGGTGGGAGATGGCTAAAGGCAACAAACATCTATAGGTTCTATTCCATTCTGCCTTTGGTACAGTTGAATTCTTAGTATTTTCCTTGAATTTGTCTATCCAGAGCTATAAGGGATCTTAGCACCCATCTGATTCAGTTCCTTCATTTTATGCTGTTGGTGCACAAAGAAGACATGAGAAATGGCTGTAGCAAAGGGAGGAGACCCCTGAATATGTTTGACGAGCAGTCAAACATGGAGTGCATGGAGTACAGTATTATGAGATAAGACTTGAAAAGAAGGTGGAGGAGATTGTAAAGGTCCTTGAATGTCAGATTCAGGGGTCGGTCTGGGATTTTTTTAGGAAGCAATAGCAAGGCATTGAAGCATTCCAACAAGAGAAAGAATGTGACGAGAACTGCGTTTGAGGAATGGGATGGCCAGAGCTTTGAGGATCTTTGCTGCTCTTTTTAGCATCTCAGTGACTTGGGGACATCCCTTCATTTTGTTGATAGAGGAAGTAAAACAGAATGTTGTGTTTTTTTTCCTAACGTCAAACAGCAGATCAATGGCTAAATTAGGCCTGGACTCATAAGTTCGCTCCTTCCACTTAATTAATCAACACCTGGCTTCTTCAACTTCAATACACCAGGGAGTCCTAGTTTCTGTACTGTTTGTGCCCCCTTCCTGGAACAGAACACAACTCCTCTTCTACCTTAATAGATGATCTTTGTGAGCTGATATAGCTGGGGGGAGGTTATTTGCTGGTGGCTGCCTGTCCACATTTAGATAGGCTAGTCAATCATGCAACAGATGTATGGCAGAACATCCCCAGCCTCTTCACCTGTGGGACAACCCAACATACCTGGTGCCCCATTGCTGCGATCGTCTAGGCCCTGGGGTCAGCATCACTATCCCACCATGATAAGACATAGTTAGGGTATGTCAGTGGAGCGTCGCTCGCACCCTTTCAAAGCTACAAAATTCTGTTTTTCTACTTTGCTTTTCTTTCTTGATGATCAGATGGGACGTTCCTGAACTTGGCTCCACAGCGAGAATTGTACAGTTAAATAACCGGAACTGATTGGTTCGTAACATTCGTGTATTCCTTATATAGCCAACTCTGGAGATTAGTCATGGCGGTGGAGGGAATGGCTTGGCATGGCTTAGCAAAAACTCTAGCTAACCAACGGAATGTGCAAATTAGGCCCCGGTTCAGAGCATTGATCAAAATCTCTATGGCAACTCCTGGTTGAGCTGTATATACACAGAATAAGTGATTTCCGAGCTAGAAAGAGAAATAAAACACTGTCATTCACGTAAAGCACGCAAATGTAACTGCTGAGGGAAGTCACTGCTTTCTCTCAAGAAGTTCAGAAAACTTTCCAAGCTGTTCACCAGGCTGGCGTAGTTGTGAGAGATTCCGGCAACCATACCTCCCTTTACTGGCATAGTGGAGAGAACGCTGGATTTGGCAGCCAGGAAACTTAAGTTCACGTGAAGGCACTGGCTGTGTGACCTCGGATAAGTCACTTATGCTCTCTGAGTCTTAGGTTTCTCATCCCTAAAATGGGGCTAATTAATGCCTGTTATCTAACACAAAGGGTTATTGTAAGGAAAGTGTTTTAAAAACTGCTATAGAAATGAGAAAGTATTGTTAAGTGTTCCTTTGCCAATAAGAGCTGACTTAGTCAGCTATTTTTATATGTTGTTTTTTTTGGGGGGGGGGCAATAACTATGATTTTATTGACTTTATCGATTTGTTAGAGCTCACGGTGAGGAAGCTCTCTACCAATGGGGATTGACTACTCTTTGGCACCTTTTGCTCTTAGACAGAGTTACCTGGTGGTGCATTGGATGGAACACTGGACCTTGAGTCAGGAAGACCTGAGTCACTTAACTTCTGTTTGCCTCAGTTTCCTTAAATATATAATGGGGATAATAATAGCACCTCCCTCACAGGGTTGTTGTGAGGAGCAAATGAAATTATGTTAGAAAAAAGTGTTTTGTACATTGTCTGGCCCTTAGTAGGCACTCAATAAATGCTTATTCCTTTCCCTTCCCAACTAATACTCTAAGTACATATACACACACACACATACATATATTTACATGTATATTTACATATACATGTATATATATATATGTACATATATATGGCTTGGGACACTGGGAGTTGAAGTTATGTGCCCAGGGTCATATAACTAGTTTGTTTCAGAGACAAGATTTGAACTCAAGTCTTCCTGAAGCAAAAGCAAGCTCTTTCTCCATGATTTTTCATTCACTTCTTCCCTCCTTTCCTTCTCCTCCGGCTCTAAGGTTTACAAACTACCACACAGACTTTCTCTCTTTGGAACCTCCCAACGAGCTTGGGAGGAAGCAGCTTGGCAGCCTAATGGACAGAATGCCAGCCTGGGTGTCAGGAAGATCTGAATTTAAATCCCCTCACTGCCACCTGCTAGCTCTATGACCATGGACAGGTCAGTTAGCTTTTCTGCACATCACAAAGTCTTTCTAAGCCTCTTAAGTTTGAAACAGGCTGCGTTCTTCCCACTCCAAGAAAAGCCCAGATCCTAGATGGCTTGATGGAGCAACCCTAAGAATTGCAGCTGTCACTATCCCTAGATGAGGAACATGAGCTTCTGAGAAGGTAAGTGACTTGCCCAGGGTCACACAGCTAGCAATCATTGGAAAGAAGATTTACATAGTATCACTGAGTCTCAGGACTCTGGGCTGTCTAGTCCAACTCATACATGAACAGAAATCCTCTTTTACTAGCTCACTTTCAAATTAAACATTCGAATCTTTCCTCTACTAGTGAGAGAGAAGCCGCTACCTCCTGTCTCTACTCAGACCTTCAAGTCAGTCTCTGCCTCCATGGCTAGCACCCTTTTGACACCAAGTCTAGGGATACCAAATGAATTGTGAAATATCCCGAAAGTGGGCAAAGAAGAGGAGAGTTAAAGTAAAGGTTAGATACAATTCCCAAACTAAACACAAACCTCCAACTGAAAGGAAATGAAAAACCCCTCTGGCTTGCCCGCTGTGCTTATTTGCCCTTTTCTTTAATTCACTTGTGAATTCTGAAGTATACATTGCCCTTCACTTCCATGGCCAGCTAAGAAAATGCAGGATAAACTATGTGTACATTTCCAGTCCTCCAATTTTCTTTTAAAGAAATTTCTTTTTAATTCTGAGAAAGGCATTTCAAAATGTGAGCATGGAATAGGTTTTCATATTTACCTTCTCAGTTTCAAGTCTGTGAAAGCACAACTCTCTGACTGTCCTTTGGGTGTCTGTCACCTCCCCTCTCTGGGCCTCAGTTTCCCCTATCAAATGAAGGTGCTGGACTAGCTGATCTCTAGCTCATACATTCTTGGTTGGCTCAAGTAAAGTTCTTCAAATTCCTGTTGAAGCAGAGGGGAATGTTTACAAATTTGCTGCCAGTGGGCAGGTCCAAACGGAGTTAGTCTAGCATGGAGACCAGAACCTTTCTTGGTCTGATGGTTTCTTTAATACACGTTTGGCTCAGACAAACAGATGCAGGTTCCTTCCACTTCATGGGACAAATGAGTCCATGGTGTCAACTCTTCACCTCCCCATAGTCAGTTGGGTGGCTGATGGGGCTTCTCTTCCAGTCTAATTGCAGTAATCCAACTTGGGCTTTCATTTCCTAGGCTCCCCTTTGATGGAAGCCAGGGCAGGAGAGTCTTTGCTACTTTTGGTGTGGGGCACTTTTAGATGAGGAACACTTGCCAAAGTTCTCTATCTAGCAATATATAATGCTAGTCAGGGAACCTGCTAACAATGTACAAATAGATATAGGAAAAGTGCTGGTGTTTTCTTATGGATGGTTCCAGTGAGTATCTAAGCAATGCTTTCATCTATCTCCATGGAAGGAAGATGACGTCAATGAAGGCAGCACATACAATCCCACATGCTTCTGCTTCCCCCACCTCGGTGCCTGGAATCCACTCCCTCCTTATCTCTTTAGGTAAGGATCTCTAGTCCTGTCATCACTTCTAGACAGCTCGTTTTCCCCAAAAGAACAGTAAACTCCTTGTGTGCAGGAACTATTTTCTCTGTATCCTTAGCACCTAGTGTAATAGCTGGGACATAGAATAGGAACAGGGACTAGGCCTATGTTTTTGTTGCTATAGGAAGGTCCCAGGGAACGAAATTCCTTTTACAAGTGTAGAGTGGCCCCTTCTCTGCAACTTAGAGCCTTAGAGAGCTGCCTACTAGGAGGTTAAGTAACTTGTTGAAGGTCACATCATCAATGAGTGTCAGAGGTGAGACTTGAACCCAGATCTTCCCAGCTTCAGATCCAGCTCTCTATGAACTTGCTCACACAGCCTCCTGGTCCTCTCCCTGTCCAATTGCCTTTCTACCTCTGTGACCTCGGACAGGTGGTACCTTCCCTTCTGTGTGCCAGTATTTCCTCAACTGTACATTGAAAGCATTGGTCTAGGTCCATTTTTGGATCTTGGACCCCTCTAGCAGGCAATCTGTTATAGCGGGTGTACCCCTTTTCAGAATTGTGTATTTAAATGTATCACAAGGCAATTGATTATATTGAAACACAGTGATCAAAAACATTTTTCTAAATCAAGGTCATGGATCTCAGATTAAGACCCCTTGATCTGGAGGAGCCCTGTGGTCTCATTTTATGTTGACATCCTTTGAGCTACTCTAAACATCTCACTTTGTGGCTGGAGGCATGTTGCCTCCAACGGGAAGGGAGCAAGGGCCTTACCCAAGGTTCTACAACTCTTGAGTGATAGTGCTGGGGCCTGAGCCTCCCATCCCAGTGCTTCTGTGTTTGCATTATGCAAACATATGTATACATGTATACATACATAGCATCATGAGGCCAGCAGGGCACATAGGCAAGAGAAGGTTTAATTTAAGGCATCCCCAAAGACCCCACCTGCCTTTTCAGTTTCTCCCTTTAGCCTAGTAATCACCTACAATTCTCCCCACTAGAGTCTCTCTTTTAGGTTAAGGCTTCATCTTCAGTTGTCCCCTGGGAAGGGAGGGAGGCCCATACCTACTGCCATAGCCCAGCTGACTCTTTTAGAACATCTGGTCTTCCAAGAGATAGGCCTGGAGAGGATTAGACCCTAGAGGTGGGAAACTATAATGGAGGTGGGGAAGGAGAAGAACAAGAAAGAATCAGCCCCATGGGGTCCCAGCTAGAAAGACCTGCACCAGAAGGGACCCTGGTGGAGATGGGCAGGGAAGTGGGGTCCAACAGAAGGCCTCTGGAAGTAAGGCAGGCAGAGTGGTAAGAAAGCAGAAGCATCTGTCATGTGCATTGGCCACACTAATCCCCATACTTGGCCACCCACCATATTTTTTGAATTTTTGTCTACTTTTCAAAGAAAAATCTTTGCAAAGAAAGGTACTTTTTAATCCCCAGAGCAGTCCCCCTAAGAGTACCCTAAAGTGCTCCTTCCTTAGGCAAAACAACAGCCAGATCCTGGCACATAATACAGAGACAGAATTTCTCTATTCAGACAGAAGGCTGTAGTGAGGATCATAGGATTTGGGACTTGGGACACGTTTCCACTCCCCTCTATCCCCCTCCCATGCCCTGGTGTTCACCCTCTGATAAGAACATTAAAATCTGCACAGAGAAAAAGACTAGGATGACCTGGCTTGAGAAATTGGTGGTTTTTCCCTCTCCCCTGTTATCTTTCACACAGCCAGGGGCTAAAAGTTTACCCTCACCCTTACCATCATCTTCATCGAGCACATTTAATAAGAGCCCACATGGGCATCTCTGGTCTTGAGGCTCTCCGGCTCACCCAGTTGCTGCATTAGCAGAATAGCTGAGTCACTGTGGTTCAGATGCCAATTTAATTTTCATTTTGATTGGCATCTTCCCAGTACGAGGACTGCTACTAAGCCCTCTGCTGATAGCCGTTTGAAATCGACCAGCGACTGTACACTTGAACACCACTCTTGACAATATGTGCTGAACATGATCAGGAGGAAAAAGGAGACAGTCTCTTCAAAACAAGCTTACTGATGCTGATCAGACAAGAACTGTTGAAGATTTTCTTGACCACAGTGCTCAAGACTGTTTCCTGCCCATACCACCTATAGAAAAATGCTGCATATTTCTAATAGTGCTTTAGCATTTCAAAAGCAGCTTACCCCCAGAAACCCTATGAGCTAGGCAATATGAATGTTATTTTCTTCCATTTTTCCAGATTAGGGAAACTGAGGCATAGGGATGAGTTAGGTGAGTCACACAGGGTCAGTGTACTGGTAAGCATCAGAGCTGGAAGACAAACCCAGGGCTTCTGCCTCCTGGATCACTATTTCTTCCACTGAGCTGCTTTAAAACTCATAGAGAATCTGTTGTTGACAAATTAGCTATATAATGAGGCTAACTCAGTTTGCAATGAAGCACAGAAGTTGAGCTAAGAAGAGAAGTTGGAGCAGTTGCTCAAATATCCACATAACCCCCACCCTGGTCTCTGGATGTGCATTTGTGGACCCCACTCTCTTCTCTATGCTTGGGTTGAATAGCACTCAGTGTGGAAAATTCCAAGGAGAGCTGTGGGGGATGGCTCTTTTAAAATGCGACATGTTCTATTCAAGCAGGTTTGAAAATCTAGTTTATGAAACAACACAAAAACCCTCCTAAGAAGCCCAGTTCGAACCCAGCTGGAAGTCAGCAGAGGTTACTAAAGAAGTGTCACTGAATACACTTAATCAATTGAATAATAATTTCAGCTACCTTTTAGGGGAGGGGATATTAGAGTAAGTTAGTAAGGCTGGTTGCCAGGGAAACCCTTGATTGCCAAAGGACAGTCACGAAGCAGTGGACTGCACACATGCATGCCTAGTGTGGCCATAATATTTGACTCTTCTGACACAAGGCAAGCTAGTAAGTCCAGAAAAAAAAGCATGAAACAGAAAGGGTAGAAAGCCCGGAGCACTGGAACAGGAAGCAAGTTTCCATCTTGTTAAAAGAAACCAAAAGGACTCATGAATTAGCTGCAAAAGCACTCTAAGAACTAATGGGCAGTATTCCTGGGCTAAGGTATGAAGGCAGTAAAAAAAAAAAAAACTCCTGAAAAGATGGGAAATGCTTTCGTGCAAGAGTTTTTGATGCCAGAGTTTCTCTGAAGCCCCAAAATACCCTAGCCAAATACAGAGATCTGTGCAATCCTTCTCCCCTCCCACTTTCCCCAAGGCTTCTGACTAGAAGGAAATACTCAGTGAGTTTTCTATCTACCTTGGGGAGGAAAAATAAAGGTTAGTTTAAGTAGTGATGGGACATTTTTGAAGTACAAATGAGAAATACTTCTCTGATTCTTGTTCTAAATGATATAATTCCTTTTAAAGTATGATGCAGATGTTGAATGATTTGCTAACATTTGTGCCTATTCATTTATTTGTTTATTTAAAAGTGACTAGTGGTAAAACATGTTATGTTATATCTCGCTCATTTCCTCCTCATTTCCTTGGAAAACCTAGCTCCATACCCATAAGCCTGGAGCCGGGTGGTGGATAGCTATATTGCAGGCATAGCGTATAGGATGAAATTAACAGCTTTTAAAGAGCTAGCCTTGTAACCCCAAGCTTATACAATGACAGCAAATACCATTGAAATATAGCTATACTGACTAAGGTTCCCAAGTTTCACACTTGGGCAGCAATCTTGGGAGGACATGTATCAAGTAATCAGCGTAGGGACCTACTGTTGGCCTATGAAGCTCAAGCCAAGTAGAAGGCTGCAGATGTATGTGGTGGCTTCTCAGCCTTCTCAGGTCGACTTCCCACTTGGCTTCTGCTGGGGAGCAGAACAGACACTACTAAACCCCGTGTTCCACACGTTCTTCACTCCCAGTTAGTGTCCGGAGAGCTGAGAAAAAAAGGATTAAGAATGGAATCCCTAGGCATGCCCAAACTAATTTTTCACTGTCTCTTTGTTCTCTAAGATGGAAAAAAAGGTTTTTGAGGGAGGGAGAGCAAAGTATAAATAAGAAATTATTGTTAATTATAAAATCAACCAAGTGTTCTTTAAGAATTCAAGAATCTCTCTATATCATCAGAACCAGCAGTGGTCCTAGTGCTATACCAGACTCTAACCTTCCCCTGTATTTTAAATCTTCTTCCTAAGCTCTGTTAGAGGCAAAGGAAAAAAAAAACCAGGCTCAGAGTAACAAGGCCCTTATGTCACCCCTCAAATAATATGTGGTCACACTTGTGTGCATGATTCTTCACTGTTACAAAGTGCATCACATATATTCTATGATTTAATTTTTCTAACAACCTGAGAGGTAAGTAGCACAAATTTCATTATCTTCATTGCACTGATGAGAAAGCTGAGGCCCAAAGAAGATGAGTAACTTGCTCAGTGCCACACAATTTATGGTGGCATCTATGTAGCACTTTAAGGCTTACATAAATTTTCTTCTCTGATCTTCACGACATCCATGGGAGGTGTATGTTATTATAATCCCCATTTTACACATGAGGAGATGGAAGATAAGAGAGGCTATGTGACTTGCCCAGGGACACACAGCTAGTAAATGTGTGAGGCAGGATTTGAACTTGGTTCTTGTGGGCACAAAGTACAACTATCTATCCCCTGTGCCACCTACTTGCCTCAAGAAGCTAGGAAGAAGTGATAGAGCTGGGCCTAAAACCAGTCTTTCTTCTGCCGGGTGACTTTGCACCATTTTTTGATGCCATTTCTTTGTGAGACACCATTCCTATATCATATGTCCAGAAAAATAGGTTTTCACCAACCTCTAGGTGTGTTCACGCCTCCACCACTCCAAAGAAATGAGATTATGTTGTGTTTATAAAGGTTTCTGTATAAAGGGGTTCAGGAAGTTCCCTTGGGAGCCCATTCTTATAATTAACAAACTTTACTGGCAAAAGTCCTTCCTTCTTCATATATAATCAGAGCCTTCCTCCAATATGTCATTGGGGTGACAAAGGCTAGGCTCATGGAACTCAAACTCTGGGTTGTCATCCAAGGGCCAGCCTGGCTAAGTGGGAGACAGGCTGATCACCAGAAGACTGGAGACCCAGGATGACATTTTTTTTTCAGACATACAGCTACCGCCAAGGATAGTCCACTAAATTGTAGGAGCTTGTCTGTCTTCTTCATCAGGGTAATAGGTGCCCACACCTATGGACCCATGGATCCTTGAGGTTCTGAAATATATAACTTAAGCATATTGCAGCCTAACTTTGTCTTCTCTTAGTCTGCCTTTGCGGACAAGAGGTAAACTTTTACTCTCATATGGAAAATGGGAGAGATAATTCATGTGGTACCTACCTCAAATGAGCAGCAAATGAGATAACACATGTGAGCACTTTGCAAACCCTCCAGTGCTATATAAATATTGATTATTATTGTCTGTACCCTAGCCATTGTAGATTTCTATGTCCTGGTGATTGAATGACCAAAGAGGTCATCAAAAGCCAGAATCTCTTGTTGTTGCTGCTCCCACGGCTAATTAACTGGCCAGTCACTGAGTTCATAGATGGAATGAAGACTGTCAGCCGTGTTTTATGATTGTAATGTTAATTAATTATGAGTGAATAATGAACTTTTTATGGGGGTTATAGAATTTTCTTTCTTGAGAACCAGAATTAATCAGTGTTTTTCCAATTGATTTTAAATATAAATCAGGAGTGGCTTCAGTAAATTCTATAGCTTAAGTATTTAGAAAATGATCTGGGAGAAAAGGCATAATGAAGACAGGGACACTGTAGCAGTAAAACCTGTGCTCAGGGCTACTCGGCTTTTTATTCTGCATACAAATCAGGATAGTCAATCAATCTGTAACCTTGGGCTAGTAGTCACTGCCTTTCTGTGTACCTCAGTTTCCACCCCTGAAAAAACAAAGGGTTTGGACTAGAGGAGGGATACTTAACCTCTGGGATATGTGAGCCTGGTTTTTATTTTTATTATTATTTTGTTAACTGTATTTCAACATTATTTGGTTTACTTTGTAATTCGATAGTTTTTAACATTTTTCTCAGAGGGAGCCCATGCTATAAAAAGTATAAGCCCCCCTGGACTAGATGAACTCTAAGGCCCCCAACACCTCTAACAATTCTCCAGTGCCAATCTATCCTGTTCTAAATATTGTCTTAGGGAAACCTTTGCTTCTGATGTATCTCTCCTCCATGTCTGTGAATAGTACCAACTCTTTGCCAGCTCAGAAATGTGCCAGGTTCTGTTCTAGAGTGCAGAACTCACTCTTTCTGTTCCTGGAATCCCAGCAGTGTGACATTGACAAGGTTTCTTGAAATTGCATATTTCTTATGGACTCCAGTTAAGTGGCATACCCTTTGTTAATGGCCTTTCTCTAATCTGCTCATTTGTATTTCTCCCCAGACTTTCCCCAATGATTTGGGGGCATAATTAGATACTCTAAAGAAGGTGGCTGGGTCTAGCCAAGCCTCTTGCCACCTTGGTGCCATCCCCAGGCTCCTGACCTCTTGAATTCTGAACTTGGCTCCCATTCCGTGCCTCTGTCTCAGACATAAAGCTTTCTGCTGTGTGCCTGGCAATATCTATGAGCTGATGGACTGTGAGAGAAGGGAAGCAGACTGAGCAAAGAAGCAAAGGGGATTTAGCCTTGAGAAGGAAGGCTGCAAAAGCAGCCTTTCGATTTCTGGGTGTCCTAAAAGCAGCTGATTCCTCCTTGATTGCAGAAGCCGAAGGAGGCTCACTTGTCTTGTTTTTTTTTTTTGCTCATCACTGTCACGTCTGTTTGGGTGTCTGTCTCTCTTGAAGAGAAGGCTCCAGAGAGCAGGTTTCCTCAGATTCCCTTCACCTCATCTGTGACCTGCCAAAAGGGATTCACAGAAAGAGACGAGAAATCTATGCCCCAATAACTCCCATAACTCTCCGAGACAAGTTTGCAAAACCCTATTCAATACTGCCTGATCTTTATGGGGAAATTAAGAAGGTGATGGAAACCAAAGTATTTTTACAGAGATGTTTTTATTTTATCCTGTCTGTATCTCCAGTGTACACAGTATATATGTATGTGTGTATGCATATTTTCATTTATTAACCAAACAGATATTAAGTCTGGTGTCTACCATGTGCTAGGCACAGGATAAGACAGGAGCCCTGCCCTCGAGGACCTACAGTCTAGGGGATTATACTCAGTTGTCCTAGAGTGCACTTTGTTCCATTTTGCTCTGATTTACAGGAAGGAGGGAGGGAGGGAAAGAGAGAGAGAGAGAGAGAGAGAGAGAGAGAGAGAGAGAGAGGTGACTCATGAAGCCTTTTGGTAGCACAGTAGATAGAGAGCTAGTTGCTCTGGGTGTTGGAAAGAAACAAGTTCAAATTGTGCTTCAGACATTTACTAGCTGTATAGCCCTGTGTCACTTAACCTCAGTTTCCTTACCTGTAAAATGGGGATAATAATAGCTCCTACCTCATAGAGTTTTTGTCAGTCAACAACTTAATCACCCACTGTACAACAGGCACTGGGCTGATTGCTGAGAAGACAAAGAAAGGCAAGAGACAGTTGTGGCCCTCAAAGCTCACAGTCTAATGGGGAAGACAACTTGCAAACAATTCTACTTAGCAAATCCATCCAGGATAAATTGGAGATCATTTCAGAGGGAAGGCACTAATGTTAAAGAGGCTTGGGAAGGGCTCCTTGTAGGAGGTGAGACTTTAGCTGGGACTCAAAGAAAGCAAGGGAAGCTTAGGATGGAGTGGCGATAAGGAGGGGAGAGCGCTACAGGTATGGGGGGCAGACAACCAAGGGAAAACACCTGGAGTTGGGAGATGGAGTATCTTATTTGAGCACAGAGACTCAAGTGTCATTGGACTGAAGAGGACATGGTAGGGGGAAGTGGGGCATTAGGCATGAGACTATATTTGTAAATAGCTTTGCAAACTTTAAAGTGCTATGTAAATGTTAGCTATTATTATGGGATATCTGAGCCAGAAGGAACCCTAGGAGCCAATTCTTTTTGCTGGTGAGAAAATGGAAGCAAACCCAGGTTCAGTGATTAGTTCAAGTCCCATAAGTGATTGATGGCAGGGCAAGGTCTAGAAGTCAGTTGTCTTGGCTCCCATTTCTGTGCTTTTTGGTGCTAGGCGTGGGTGTTTCCCCACTTTCTCAGTGCTGCTCTAGGTACATTCAAGAAGATGTGCATAGAGACATATTGCTCAGAGAAGGCCTAGAAACAAATAACTGGATTGTGCTCAGCTAGAGCATGCCTCAGCTCAAGAAAAGCCACAGGAAATTAGGTCAAAAAGTGACATGACGAGAGGGTAGTGGCTAGCCTGGCGTCATGCTTTGTGTACATCAGGAGGTCTGGCTTCACTCAGAACCCCTCATTCAACCCAAATGTCCAGCAGGGAGGCAGCGTAAACAGAGCAGGAATCCATCATGGGACAGGCCCCAATGATATTTTCTGCCCTTCTACTCGCACACCTCACTATCTCTCAGCTCAGTGTCTTTGCCCTGGCTCTCCCCCACGCCTGCAAAGCTCCCCCTTCTCACCTCCTGGCTTCCTTCATGATTCAGATTAAATCCTACCTTCTGTAGGAGGCCTTTCCTGGTCCCACCCCACTGCTAGTACCTTCTCTCTAAGTGTTCTTCCACAATGGGGTGTGTATGTGTGTGTGTGTGTGTGTGTGTGTAGATGTAGATATAGATAGTAAGTACAGCATTCTTTGCTTGTTGTCTCCATCATTGGAATGTAAGTTCCTTGAGTCCAGGGATTATATTTTGGCCTTTCTTTGTATCCTTTGTATCACAAGGGCTTGGCACAGTGCCTGGCACTTAGTAAGCTTAATAAATGCATGTTGACTAGTTGACCATTATTTTCTCCCTCCCCAAAGCCCTAGTAATTCTACTCATTTTTTACTTTGGTTCACTGGGGGTTGGGGGGGGTGTTCAGCTGGAGTGTACTATAGGGAAGCTGTTGAAAATACACCATAGTTCGACTGCATGGCTCTGTGCAATCTCAGAGTGAATTTGTGTGATCTTTAAAAAGGGGAAGTGTGATACAATATAAAGAACATGGAGATTTGGCATCAATGTTAAGTGCTAGGGATACAGGGACATTGTCATCTCAGGTACCCTATATTTCTGGAGGTGTCCATTTCCCTCAAATATCCATTAAACTCTGGCCAAGCCAGTCAACAGGCATCCTTCAAAGAACCTTTGGGGTCAATGTGAGTGACCAGAAACCTCCACTTTCATTCCTTCCATTGAGGTTCTCTGTAAGAATTTAGGGATTGGAGAAGGCAGAGAAGTCAGAGAGAGTTACTTTGTAAATGGGTAGGGACCAGTCCTGTGATTTCATCGGTAAAGAGAATTTCTGGAAGAAAGTCCATCTAATAATGTAGGTGGCACCCCATCAGCCTTTGAGAGTTACGTGAAGGCACAGAGATGGGAAGTGATTTGCTCACTTAGATCCACATAGCCTAGATGTGTGAGGGACAGGACTTGAACCTGGCTCTTTCTGCCTTCATTCTCCATTTACTTGACTTAGTAAATGGAACTCCAAAATGAAGAGAAGAGCCACCCTGGCTACAGAATGTCCCAACCTGGTGCAGTGAGAACAGAAGTTGACTAAAGTGTCTCAAGCCTGGAGTCTGCCCCTGGTGGCCATGGGAGAAAACACTTGTTGAGATCTCTGTTTTGATGGGGAATTCTCCTCTTCCCAAGGGAACTATTCAGAGTATTGGTCTGTGCCTGGGAATGGCTTCATCTTATTCTGGGCTTGGCACTTGGGAGGAAAGACTGACTCTGGGGGACAGAACTAACACCCTCTCAGATTGGGACCTGCCAGTCGGAGGCCTTGTCAACCAGCACCCGTCCACAACATCTGACAAGCTGCCTTTTAGCCATTGCTTGTAAACCCCTAGGAATGGTGAGACCCTACCTTCTGAGCAGCATTGGCAAGTTTCTCTCTGCAGCTTCAGCCGCTGCTGCTGCTGCTCCTGCTTTTGCCCTCTGGGGCCAAGCAGAACCAAGCTAAACCCTTTTTTACATGATAGCCCTTCAAAGACTCTGGAAGACAGCTATCCTGGCCCCCAATGACTTCTTTTCTGCTTCTGAACATGCCCAGTTCCTGTAACTGATCCCTGTTTTGAATGATGTGAGGACCTTTATCTTCCTTCCGTTTCCTTCCTTTGATTTTTTTCTTTCCAACCACCCCTTCCATATCCTTCCTTCCATTTTCCTTCTCTCTACCCCTTCCTTTTCCCTTGTATTTTCCTTCTTGACATCACCCTCATATGTTCCACTTCTAATGTCTTCACTTAGGACTCAGTGGGTGGCACGACTGGGCTTTGAGTCAGGATGACCTGAATTCAAACATAGCCCCAGCTACTTACTAGCTGTGTGACCCTGGGCAAATCACTGTTTGCCTCAGTTTTCTCAACAGGATTATGGGGATTATTAGCACCTACCTCACAGTGTTGCTGTGAAAACCAAATGAGATAATATTTGTAAAGTGTTTAGCATAGTGCCTGGCACATAATAGGTGCCATATGAATGATTATTCCCTTCCTTTCCCATCTTGATTTTCCTTCTTTCTAATCACCCTTCTGTTTCCTTCCCTCTATTTTCTTTCTCTTCATCTCTGCATTTTTCCTTTTATTTTCCTTCTTTCCAACCACTTTCCAATTCCCTTTCTTACATTTTCCTTCTCTCAACTCATGAATTTTTTCCTCTAATTTCCTTCTTTCCAACCACCCTTCCATTCCCTTTCTTCCATTTTCCTTCTGCCTCTCAATTTTTCCTTCTATTTTCCTTCTTTCCAACCACCTCTGCCTTTCCTTCTGTCCATTTTCTTTCTCTGTACCCCTGAATTTTCCCTTCTTTTTTTACTTTCCTTTTAAAAATTAATTCCTCCATCTTCTTCCTCACATTTTCCTTCTTTCCATCCCCTGCATTTGCTTCCTCCCATTTTCTTTCTTTCTGATCAATCCCTCCCATTTTCTTTCCTCTCTTCTCTTCCTTTCCAACCACTGCTGTTTCTTTTCTTTACCTTCAACCCCTCTTTTTACTTCCTTCCATCTTCCTTTTACCATCCCCTCCATTTCCTTCTTTCCTTTCCTCCTTCTCTTCCCATCTTTAAAAAGCTTGAAAGAGAAAATGAGGAGGCTAACCCACAGAAAATGGAAGGGTACTTGCCAGAAATCTCCCTAGATACTCGGTACCAAGCCGGCAGGCTTCTCTTTGAAAAAAACACCTGCCTCCCAGACACACACCAGTGTTCCTTATCAAGGACATACACACATGTGGGAGTGAACTGGGCAATAGCTTCTTGAGAGAAGTACTGGAAACTGACTTTGACTGTTAATTGTTTCAGCCATGTTGGTTTAATAAGCCTGGGAAAAAAAAGCCGTCCTTTGCAGTAAGGGGAATGAGCTTGGAGATGTGCAAAGCATCTGGTCTAATGCCTGCGTCAGATTTGAAAAGAGCAAGAGAAAAGGGGGCAAGAAGGGAAGCTGGAAAAGTGATTGGGTTTAGCCAGCGATTGGGATGGTGGACTGGGACATACATATTTGCATTTGAAAATCTGATTCTTCTTCACCAATGGCCCTTATTCCTTCATAGAACACGAGGAAAAAGGAGTATGTAAACGTGCTTGAATTGTGCATGGAAATTGATAGAGGACTGTAAGAGACCAGGCTAGCTTCTTGTATATGGTTCCCGAAAGAGTCGGGGCAGGTTTTGTGTGTGTACTTGGGAAAAAACGGTGGGTGGAAGCAGAGAGAGAAAGAACCTCTCTTCTGGCTAACAGAGGTGAGAGACTGGAGCACAAGGAGCCACAAGTCAGTGATTAAAAGAAAAAAAATAAATACGAATAGCTCTCAAAATTCTCATGTCTTACCGCTTCCTCCCCCTAATCCCTAGGCTCTTCTTGGATCCCATGTTGACCCGAAGAAGGCTGGGAAGTGGGGCAGGATTGGGGTTCAAAAGGACTGCACCATTGGGCCCCAAATGAGCAGTGCTCACAGACCACTGGGTGGCGGGCTGCACGGCCTCCACTGACCTGTGGCTCCTCTTGCCGCAGTCCCGGCTTCTGGTAAAACCGCTGCTGTTTCTGGGGCCACTGGGGAGCCACCCGAGAGCCCTCAACCCCTCTACTCAGTGTCCTCCTAGAGAGGGGGACTTGCTAAAGAGTCCTGGAAAGCTGAGCCCCCAAAGGTTCCCTCAGATCACAGCCCAGACCCACCTCAGCCCTGTGTGCCTGGTCATCACCCTTTCCTCCTGCAGTCTTCCTTCCAGGAAGATGGAGGGGAAGGGAAAGAGGAAATCAACATGCAACACACACGCACAATCTGCAGAAGAGGGGCCAGGTGTGTGTGTGGGGGGGGGTCTGAAACTGGGAGGGGGGAGAAGATAAGGAAGAAGCTGGCTGGGGGAAGTAGAGGTAGGGGAGAAAAGAGGAGGAGGTAAGAGGGAAGAGGGCAGGAAAGAAGGAAGAAGAGATGAGAAAGATGGAAAGAAGAAAAATGGGGAGAGGAGAGGAAAAGGGAAGGAGAGATGAAGGGGAAAAAGAAAGAATGGAGGGCAGAAGAGGAAGGGGAAGAGAGGAAGGGAAAAGAGTCAGGAAATGGAGGAAAAGGAAAGAGGGAAGTAGAGAGGAGAAAGCAGAAAGGAAAGAATATTCATTTTTTTTTTAATCACTGAAATTGTTGTGTCTCTCCTTGGGAAAAGGAAGGAGGAAAAGAGTGAAAGTCTGGTGGCCAGGAAGGCAAATGAGAGGAAAATGAAGGGAAAGGGAAAGAAAGATAGGAGAGCTGGGAAGTAGAAGGGAAAGGAAGAAAAGAGATGGGAGGAGGGAAGCGGAGCGAGGGGAAGGGAGAGAACCGAGGAGAAGAAGAAGGGAAGGGGAGGGGAGGGGAGGAGGGAAGGGAGGGAGCAGAGAAGGGAGACGGTAGGTGAGGAAAGGAGAAAAGAGAGGGGAGGGGGGAAATGAGAGGAACTGAGGGGAGGGGAGAGAAGGGGGAGGAGTAGAGAAAGACCTGGAAAGGAGGGAGAGGAAAGCAGGAGGGAGGAAGGAAGAAGAGAGGAAGAGAGAGGAGAGGAAATGAAAGGGGGAAGTAGAGGGGGACCTGGTGGTCGCACTCTTGGGGCCAGGGTCTGTGGTGACTGAATGGCAAGGTGCGATCGTGCTTGAGGTCAGGGAGCAGCGGCGGCGGTGGCAGCGGCAGCAGCTAGACGGCCAGCTCCGTTACCTGTGAGAGCCCCTTCCAAAAGCTGCTGCTTGCCAACTTCGCCTGCGCGGAGGAGGGGGCGAGAAGTTGCCGGGACCCAACGACGACAGAGAGAGCAGCTCCCCCCTCCCTCCAGCCCCTTACCGCAAAGGGCGGCGTCGGAGGCGGGGGCGGAGGCAGAGAGGAGGGGGGGCGGGAGGCAGGGGGCGGGGGCACCACTGCCCTGGACCTGTTTGGTTTGGACTTGAGCTCAGAGCGTCGTCCAGAGCGGAACGGAGCGCGCGCCTGTGGCTCTGCCTCTGTCTGGGACTGGGCTTGCTGCTGCTGCTACTGCTGCTGCTGCGTGCGTCCGTCTGTCTGCATGGTGTGTGCGCGCGCTCCGCGCGCTGTGTGTGTGTGTGCGCGTGTGTGTCCTCGAGGCCAAGGGGCCAGCGGCTCTGTCCTGCTCCTGCTCACTCGCTCCCTGGGTGCCTGGTGTGCTGGACGCAGGTTGAGCGCTCTCTGCCTCTCTTTCTGCCTCTCCCTCTGTCTCTCCCTCTGTCTCTCCTTCTCTTTTCGTCTCTCCGCCTCTCTCTCCGCCTCTCTCTCTTTCTCCATCTTCTCTCTCTCCCTCTCTCTGTCGCTCTCTCTCTTTGCCACTCTTTTATTCTCTTTCTCCTTCTCTTTCTCCTTCTCTTTCTCTTTCTCCCTCTCTCTGCTTCTGTCTCTCTCTCTGCCCCTTTCTCTTTCTCTTTTTTCCTCTCTCTGTGTCTCTCTGTCTGTCTCCCTGTGTCTCTGTCTGTCGCTTTCTTATTCGTTCTCTCTCTCGCTCTCTTTCTCGCTCCCTCTTTTTCTGTGACTCACCCCCTCCCCATCTCTGTCCCTCTGTGTGTCTCTGCGGGTCTCTGGGCGTCTCGAATTCCCCGTCCCTCCCCCCTCCCGGGGCCCGGGGGCGGCGCGCGCCTCGCTTCGCCTCCCCTCGCCCACCGCAGCCGCTGCTGCTGCCGCCGCCGCCGTCTGTCATTGCGTTGCGTTGCGCTGCGCTCTTCTCCTGAGGAGTGCAAGCTCGTCTAGGGTGCGGGGAAGCGCAGTATGCTCGCTGCTGTTTTTTCTCTGAGCCTTCGAGTCTGAGGCGCAGGTAAAGAGCAGCAGGGCAGGCGGCAGCGGCAGCGCCAGCGCCAGCGCGGCGGCGGCGCTAACGCCGAGGCGGGCGGGAGCGGCGGCAGCAGCAGCAGCAGCGGGGGGGGACCGGGCGGCAGCGAGGTGCTGGGGCTAGTGGCCATGGCGGCTGCGATCGCCAGTTCCCTGATCAGGCAGAAGAGGCAAGCCCGGGAGCGCGAGAAGTCCAACGCCTGCAAGTGTGTCAGTAGCCCCAGCAAAAGCAAGGGCAGCTGCGACAAAAACAAGTTGAATGTGTTCTCCCGGGTCAAACTCTTTGGCTCCAAGAAGAGGCGGAGGAGAAGACCAGGTCTGGGCAAATTGATTTCATTCTTTATCTTTTTTGCTTTCCGATTTCTTATCGAAGACAGGCTCCCTTCCCCCGCCCTCACCCCTTACCCCTGGACTTTGATTCTCTGTTGGTTTTTTTGAAAGTGGTTTTTGTTTTTGTTTTTTATTTTTTGCATTGCCAGTCGGTGCGGTGCGGTGCGGTGTGTGTGCGTGCGTGGGAAGGCGATGAGTTCCTGGCCTCCTTCGTGACAGTTTCATGTTTGCTGCAGTGCAACTGTTGGTGGGGGGGGGGGGAAGGGCAGGGGAGGGGGAGAAGAGAGGAGGAGGAGAGGGGAGGGAGAAGAGGAGAGGAGGGAGGGGGAGGAGGAGGAGGAGGAGGAAAGGGAAGGGAGGGGGAGGAGGAGGAGGACGGGGGAGGGGGAGGTGAGGGGAAAAGAAGGGACAGGAGGGGGGGGGAAGAGAAGCAACAGAGCCCAAACCAGGAGTCAGCAGAGCCTGCCCGCAAACAAGGCATATACAGACTCCTTCATGCAACAAACATGCGTATCATATGTATTCCTAACAGGGCAGGGCTGTCATGTGAATGGCATAGAAATTTCAGGACGGAAGCTAGGTTTTGGCCGTGTATCCCATTTTCTCCCCCGCCCCAATCCCCTTAGTGTTCTTATAAGAAAACCAGAGGGAATTCTTCTTTCCCCTTGTTCTAAACTGTATTTCTGATCTTTCACCTGCTATCTTACACCCCAGGAGGCAGGGATTTCCCTTGCTTGGCTGTTTCGTTTCTTTTTATCATGTGTCAGTGTCTTGAGGCACAGCTGTGGTGCAGCTTTGAAATCCTTGTCTACCCCCCCCACACACACACACATACACGCATTCTGCATGTATCTTAGCACAGAGCTAGCTGATTAAGCTGAGTAATAATTGAAGGCTGGGACGAATAAATCCTTGATTACCTCATTGTCCTGCCTAGGAGGAAACCTGAAATTGGCAAATTGGGGTGCCTCTGTCCAGACCCAGGGGTAGAAATAGCATGGAGATAATCTTCAGGGGGAAGGGGAGAAGTGATTTTGGCATATCTCTTGGTGTTAAGGGGAAGACATCTAGGCTTGGCGCAGGAAGCCTTTTCTGTCAAGTCCTAACCGAAAGAAGTTCACTGGACCATTTTCTTTCCTTTAACAAATGTAAATATTATTACAGAAAAAGCTACCTCTCCATCTCCTGTCATTTCCATGCTTGTATCTTATACATACGCACGCAGGTCTGGGCACATAGGAAATGGGTTTTTGCATTTCCAAAGTGAAACATGTTAGTGTCATATAAGTCAGCATGAGCATATGACGTGCAAGATGTCTGGACTCTGAAAAGCAGATTTGGGTTCTTGGGATTTTTATGATTAAACCAGGATGAGTTTGGAGTGAAGCCTATTGCATAATCATCTTACTCTTGGATAAGGCTATTGGGATATGCTGTTTTGTGAGATTAAGTTTGAAAATGATTTATGAAATCATTTTTTATCCAGAAAAAAAAAAGCCAACCCCGCATCGCTGCATCTTTTGACCTGTTAAGTAATATACGTGGAGCTCTGAGAAGGCTGTTTAAATTTTAAATTGATAACTGCCTGCGTTGTGCCCTCTCTCCTTTTCTCTTGTCTGTTGCACCTAAGTCCCATTGGATAATTATGAGTTCTTTGATCCCTCTAGGGCTGCGTGTGTGCTCTTTTTGTTTATTTGAATTGAAGTATTTGGGCAGGAAATCTCAATGCGTATGTCTTTTGGTCCCTGATTGGCAAGCAGCTGTAAATTATCTTTGTAGTCCTCCTTTTCCTCCCATATGAGAAATTGCACCTTGTTAAATAGGTAGAATCAGCCATTTGCCAGCACATCCTTAATCTACAATGAGCTAGGGAGGTGCTTTTTAAGTCTGGTGACACACCGTTCAAATCGTAGACATTGTAAGCAGCTTTGATGTTCTCGCCTACATTACAGTGTCGAAAGCCATGTTTAATCATGTTAGAGATTGATTTTGAAACTTGTCGATTTTCATCTTCAGCAGGACGCCTCTACAGCAACGTATTCTGTCAAAGTTGCCACAGAATGTTCTAGAACTGCCCTGTGAAATCAGGGATGATGCAAACCCGTGTTCACATATTTGCAATTAACCTTATGATTGCTTTATTTACAGAGCCCCAACTTAAGGGTATAGTTACAAAGCTATACAGCAGGCAAGGATACCACCTGCAGCTGCAGGCAGATGGAACAGTTGATGGGACAAAAGAGGAAGACAGTACCTACAGTAAGTGCCTAGAGAATAAATAAATAGATTACCTTGGCGTATTTGGTGAAATATTGTTCGTTCCCCCCACCCCATAAGCTCACTTTCTCATTTCCTGACATGGATGCCAACAACATTCTCACTGTACACTCCTGTTTTTTTTTTTAATTTACTGAAAAGGAAGATGGGCACACACACACACACACACACACACAACAATTAAAACAATGACCTATAGGAAATAATGTTGACATCCTCCGAAAAGCAATCCAAATGTCATCTCCATGGCAATCTCGATAGGTTTACGGCTGTCCTTTGGATTTTATTACATTTTCCCCACAGAAAATTTACTCACCCACACACTGAGCCTGAAATAGAGTGTTTTCTCCCCTCTTAAGAGGGGTCTGATCCTAAGAGAATAGAGTTGTTGTTACATGTCATGAAAAATCATCATTCCTACCGAGCATTCACATTTTTTTTCTTCTGATAACTCATACGCTAATTGAGATCTGACGACTTGAGAGATCTTAGACAGATAATGCGATTTAGTTTGTCCTTTCTCGACCAGGGTTTAAGCGAAGACCAAGATGGAGGTTAAAATGGTAAATCAAAGGGAGATATTTCAAAAATGTATGACACCTGAAATTGTGGTTTGGATAAGTTACATTATCCTTAATTATGTGTCCTTTCCTTTACATGGGAGAAGAGGAAAAAAAAAATCATGAGCTCTGAAAGCACTTATTTAAATTATTATAATTTATATCATGCCATTATTTGCACTCAGACTCATTAAATTAGCTACAACATTAATATAAATGTGGTCTCAGAATGTGCAGTGTATTTTCCTCAATTTGTACTGCCTCAGAAATGCTTGGTAAACATCAAGGTTGGTTAGGAACATAGCCCAAAAGAGTAGATATGGTTTCATATTTTCTCTGCTAATGAGTACTCAGCTCCATCTTTATAGCATTGCCCCTTGACAACAAGCCCATAGAGAAGGGTCCCAGTATAAGGTGTTAATAAGTCCTTTAGTGATGTCTTCTGAGCAGATGCCCAAGAGCATAATGCGGAGAGAGCTGCCATCACCTACCCTCAGAAGCCTCTTCTGGTGCTGGGGATGAGAAAAATCCTTAATAACCACTTGAGTTATTGCTTTGCAGCGCGCTGTATTATTGTCGTTAATATTAAAGTGTGTATGACCAGCAATATCCTAGTGAACATCCCTTAATTTACACCTTTCTGCCATTTGCCTCACTGCCCAGCTCTCGGTGATGTGTAAAGCTGAGTTTTAGCTTGATCATTTTTCAAGGATAATGAAGGGTGGAACATCATGCTCATTAATAAAATAATACTGTAGACTATATCTACCTATTACGATTTGGGCAGTGCTCTAACTGATGGGAGAACTTCTGTCCTTTGGAGTGATATATCAGACTGCAGAAGAAAATCAGGACCTTCTGCAGCAGAAAGGGAGTCTCATTTATGTTGTCGATATTAGCTGACCACACCTAGTCTCAAGGTCTCACCCAATTTCATCTTCAGCAGCTTCTCCAGTTCCCACATAAAAGACAATTATTCTGAATCCGGTGCTCACATGTATGTTTTATTAAAAATGAAATAAAAAAGTGACTCATCTTTTATGCTGTGTAAAGACTGATAAACCTAATTCATCTATAGCACATTTTACGAATTGTTTTTCTAGATATAGTAGCTATGTTTATGCAGATGGTCCAAGCTCCATTCCTGCCTTGATTTAACCAAATGCATCACATTTATATTTATATATTTGTGCCCTTCACTTCCCCAATACATATACCTTCTTTTCTTTTTTTCTTCTTCTTTTCTCCTTCCTTCCTTCCTTCCTTCCTTCCTTCCTTCCTTCCTTCCTTCCTTCCTTCCTTCCTTCCTTCCTCTTTCTTTCTCTGTTTTCTTTAATTTTAATAAACCCTTTGACCACACTATTGGAAGGTATTTGCATGGATCACTTTTCTAGGTATATTGAAGCTATTGGCAATGGTCCAACCAGGTAGTAGCTGTTGGCACACCATGATGCGGCACCTTGAACATCTCAGAGGAACAGCACCAGAATAAGGAATAAAGTGTGTCAGTCATAGCATTGATAGCCCAAGTGACAAGAGGCTAGGGATCTAACCTCATAGGCTCTCCATTTAATTTTAAAGGCTATTTTGTATCCTGTGATCCTTGAGAAAAAGTATAATTAAATGATAAAAAATAAAAATACTTTATAATCAATTATGTTCTTTTTCCTCAGAAAGGGCAGGAGCGATATGGAATTACAGAATTATTTCTTGAAATATTTATAACTTTCTCATCAGTTTTTTTAAACGCCTCAAGCAAACACATATCTTTCTATTACTGTTTTATTAATATAGTCTGAAATTAATAAGCACTCATGGAATTTTATTTAGTTTTCTCACTTTACTATCTTACTGAGATATTTAATTTTGATTGGTTTCATGTTACTGGTCATTCCGACATGCCGGGTAGAGGCATTATTAACAAAATTGGTGCTCCTCACACTTGCCCGAATCTATTTATTTATTTCTAAGATATGTGTGGGTATCATATATTTAAGCTTCCATAACATAGATTCATTACAGTGGTAAATGTCAGTCCAATAAAATTCTCATCATGAGAACATCAGCCTTTATAAATTATGTATTTTCCCCTGAAAAGGAAGAGACGATAGACGGTTCATGGAGGCTGCTTTAGTGTAACAGCTTGGGGAGCAACGACAGCTATTTTTCTCGGAAGAATATTTTGCACTGTCCCTTTGAAAGTTCAAGAATACATCTGTTTTAAAGTTATAAGGACATCACATTTGTTGAACCTGCCATCATTTCCCACCTGTATGAAGAGACTTTTATTATTTCCTGCCTTCAAGAAATTGACCAATTTAGCCAAACTGACAAGCACTAGAATACATTGAGTTCTGTGGGATGATAAGCTATATTTATACAGAGGGCTGTTTCTGTAGCTCACATGAAACTGAACCACTATCTCCAAAATGAGAAAAAAAATTTGCTTCCTTTTTATAAAGAGAAATCAGAGAAAATACGTATATCATATAGTAACTTTCCGTTCCAATCTACGACTTGAGCCAGCAAAGGGAGTTAAGAGATTTTAATGGTTTTGTCTTGGATCATAAATAAAAGGTACTAGCTTTGTTGATAGTATGCTTGAATTAATGTCATATTCTTATGAAGAAAGGCTCCTCTCTTGCAAAAAGAGCATGGAGGAAGATGTTGATTCTCTGCCTCCCACCCGAGATGTTCAATTTTGTATTTCGATCCAGACTAACCTCCTTATTTTAAAAAGGCTTTTAACCAACTAAGCCCAATTAGTGTCTATCCCTAGAAGAAAACAGTGACAAAGGGAGAATTTTAATAAGCTCTTCCTTTCTCCTTTTGTTGTTGTTGACTCATTTTTGTTGGGTTTTCATGGAAATTTGTGTTGATGGGTAAAAAAGAAAGAAAGAAAAAGAAAAACTGTAGATTGCAATACACAGTCATCCCTTTCATTTAGGATTCAGTTTGTTATCCTCTTTTGTGGATCGTCAACTTCTTTGGATTCTTCTCCCCAGTTTCACCTCTCATTAAAACCTGAATCAGACGGTAGGAGAGATTAGGAGGTGAAAACCAAATATGTCCATTTTTATGCTTATGAAGGCTACGACTGTCCAGCAAAACCAAAGAGACTCTGAGCCTTTGTTGGTGTGTCTTTGTCATCTACAGCGATATGTAAATTGGATTTAAATATATTTAGTACATTCTTAGCCTAGTACTTGGGACCTTTCAATAAGATCCTAGTGTGGTTGGGTTGGGAAAAATTGTTTAGATCTTCAGCATTTTGTAGTCATGGCCCCTTTAAATAATATAATTGTCTTTCTAGTGATAAAATTCTATGCCGTTTTCCCTTGGCGTTAGTAATCATCAGTCAACAACTGTGCAAGGGACCAGCATTCCATTATATAACATATGCACATATCTGATATAGACCAAGCCTCAGGGATGTGTGTTGCATTGTCAAATATAGCATGAGCTACTGGCTTACAAGCTGTGTCACACATAACAGAAGGGCACCGCTTTTAATATGAGTAGTGAATGGGGTGCCATCAGTGACATGTGGTGTGAATGCTTATATTTTGAACTGTACAATATGTCCTAGCTTCTCATCAGTAACACCCTGAATTTAAGTGAAAGATCCAGCAGAGATTCACCAAAGGAAATCCCTATGTCTTTGCTAGTTTCTCCTGTTGGTGTACTCTAATTATCAGGGATAGGGATGTTGGGGCAGTATGTATACAGAGACAGGAGAAGCCAGATTTTCCCCCTTGGGGTGACCCTGCACTTCCTTCTGTAGACTCATGGTAACCATCTCTGCTCAGGAGTACTGGCTGACCATCTTAAGCACTGTGAGAGGAAATTGATAATTCTGGTTCATAATGTCTTGAAAGAAAGGTGCACGAACTGCCTCCAAAAGATTCTCTTGCAGGCACTATGTTTAAAAAATGTACTGTTATATTTTTATTCACAGTGTGGGAGTGAGTAGACAGCTGGTAGGGGGAGGACGCCCACCGGTTTCCTTCAGTGAGTGGTGTGCGATTGTGAGCAGAGTCTGGGTGTAGGTTTCACACAGTGAAACCTACTAACGGTGAAACACAATGTGGGCCTCTTTCTCACCAGCTGCCTGCCCGCTTGCTCCTACTCTGCAAGTAAAAATAAAATAAACCCAACCAGAGCCCAGTGTTTCCAATAGAAATAAATGTAATATGTCTGTGACCTTTGCTGCTGCCTGATGGTAAGGCTCAGGGTAAACAACCCTTGCCCATCTAAAGATTTGGTTCCTTTAAGGAAGACTACCCTGGGAATATTTCAGGGTAAATGGGCAATATAAATGGCTAGAAATGGGCAATTTAAAAATAAAAGGGTTCCAGGGGTAGGGAACCTGAGGCCTCGAGGCCACATGTGGACCTCTGGGTCCTCAAGTGCAGCCCTTTGATTGAATCCAAACTTACTCTGTGAAGTCTGGATTCAGTCAAAGGGCCTCACTTGAGGACCTAGAGGGCTATGTGTGGCCTTGAGGCTGCAGGTTCTCCGGCCATGGATTAGACTGTTCCAAAGATTGCCAAATGCTGTAATTCTCAGCATTTTACTGGACTGACAGCATTAACTCGATGGTCCTCTTCCATTCCCGCAGTGGGCCCAGACAGATGTTTAGACTGTGCTATGCATGTTTAAAACAGTGCAGGATTATGTATTTGTATGGAACCCTCAAATAAGCCCTTTGGGCTGCCTGTTAGATCCCTGCTGCATCTCTTCCAAGCCTCCTATGGCTCCTAGCTTTACTTGGTTCTTTACCATTACAAAGGATAAGCATCTTAAGTTAAACCTATAGCCAAGTTTATTTACCTCTACATATCAATTGAACCTCCTTGCCCCCACCCCAACTCATTCATTTGCAAGATTTTTTGTGAAAACAGGAAACCTTGAAACAAACATCTTCCCTGGCTGCTCTCAAACCTCTGGAAGAAAACAGAGTAATTTGATCAAAAACCCCAGTGTGTATGTGTGTGTGTGTGTGTGTTAAGGGGGATTTTTATCTTGATAAGATTTTATCTGTGTTAACTTACACACACACACACACACACACACACACACATATATATATATATATATATATATATATATACAAATGTAAGGCACTCAGTTTGCCTGCTTTTAAAATAGAATGTAAAACTAATATGTGTTTATACATATATAAATATATATTTTAATGTCTCAGAAAGGAGTTACCAATCACATTTATTGAAATAATGAGAGAGAAAGCAAAGGAAAAATACAGAATGGAAGAAGGAAAGGCAGACTGAAGTTGAGGAAAGAAGGATAGAAAGATGTAGGAAAAGGAGAGAAAGAGAGACATAGAACCTCAATTGCTTCTGAGGTATGTTAGTAGATGGTAAGCCACATATCTGCAATGTGGGGCATCAGGGTGCCTTGCCATGCACTCGATAACTCCCTAACAGATGAAAGCAACCTTCTCTACCCCCGGAAACAGCTTGCCTACTTTTATTTTCGAAATAGAGCTTTATTTTCCCATGGAATTCTGAGGGTGTTAGATATCTATAACAGAATGAGTTGGATTTTAGAAATTGAATTTGGAGGAGGTGGTCAATGAGCTAGCTATGCCTGAAAGTCCTTTGGACATTCTCATTATGTCTGATCATCTTGCTTGAGAGATTAAAGCAGCCTAATTCCATAGTAGTGAAACCTATAATGGAAACTGCGATTTATTTCATTATTCTAAGCCTTTGACTACTCCCCCAAACCTATTGCAGCTTTGAGATAGAATTGTGTTCCTGTGAAGTGATATCTAGTGGGTCCCAACCAAAACTAAATAAGCCAGTAGTCATAGCAGCCCACGAAAGGGAAGTTTTATAGCCTGGGAAATACCTCTCCATAGAGACTAGGAAGACTCTCTACCCTCACCTTGGAGATGCCAAAAAACAGAGCTTTTTTGGCTATATTCTTTAGCTATCACTAAAAGCTTCAGCCACATATAGATACTGCCCAAATGGAAATTAAGTGTTCTAATTTCTGCCAGAGGACTTTACAGTTTTCCAAGCAGTTTTCTCCTTTCCCTAGCTAGGGTCTTTGGGTTTATGGAATACTACAAGCTATATTTTGTTCTCTTATTGGGGAGAGAGACTTACTAATTGAAAAAAAAAAGAAATTGTGTCCTCAACAACTGTATTCTTCCTAAGAAAGCATTTACTTCTGTAGATTCACACAATCCATGTATAGTGAAGATGAACTATTTTTCTTTTTTGTATGGAAATCATGGTTGTAATATTTTGTTTTTTCCCCATCTCAGCACTGTTTAACCTCATACCTGTGGGGTTACGAGTGGTGGCCATCCAAGGAGTTCAAACAAAATTATACCTGGCAATGAACAGCGAGGGATACCTGTACCCATCGGTAAGTTGTATAGTGTGTGCGCGTATGTACTGTATTAATATCTATGGTAATGATGAGAGGAGCAGAGGTGGAGGGGACCTTAGAGAGAATCTTGTTCAACTCCTTTATTTTGCAATTAAAGAAACCAAGTCCCAGAGAGGATAAATTCATTTGCCTCAGATGCCATAGGTAACAGATGGTTGGGGCAGAATTTAAACCCAGGTATTCTGGCTCCAAATCCATTGCTCTTGCAATTATTCTGGGTTTTGTCAAATAAAATTAAGAGAAGTCTCTTGACTGCTTTTGCTCTGATGTTTTCCGCTGTCACCAGCAGCTGGCTGACCTCTTAGAGGGGTGCTGCATTAGGCAAAGCGTTGGACTAGCTGAGCTCTAAAAAATCGTGTCTGATACAACGTTAAAAGTGCTCATTGGCACTGCAGGGAAAATTGGTCTTGATGGAAATTGAACCTTTGTATAGATAAATGGCTTCATGGGAAAATCATCTACACTTCAGCATTAATCATTTAAAGCTAACACTATTTCTTCTAAATTGATGAGATAGCATCCTTGTATTCGGCATCGCTTTGGTCCTTAATGTACCAGACACTTGGGAGAGTCACAGTGTCACTGGTCTCTCTCAATTTCTGGACCTGAGAAGCTGAGCCAGTTTCTTTTTATTCCTTTAGAAGAGAATGGGATTCCCCTCCCCCTCTGATTGCCTCCAGGGTCCATTGTTCTGATGCTTTATTTGCTCTCCGGGGTTCCAGCTGAATTCCATGGGCATCTTCTTAGTGTTATGATGCTCTGTCTTCCCATCAAATGAGGCTCAACCATTCCATAAAGCCCAGTTTTGCCTTCTCATTGTACTTAGAGGTGGGGAAGGGAGGGAATAAGGGATTCTTTTTAAATTTAAAAATGCCTGGAACAAAAATTTACTCTGACATTCCTAACCCTGGGCCTAAGTGAGGTTTTTTCCCTCTGTTTTGACAAGGAATTTCAGGCGTTACAGTTAGCAGCAAAACCCAAAAAACAAACATTAAACAAAAAACCAAATAAGCCCTAGGCTAAATGTCACAATTTTGATCATATATCAGGGTGTGTACACATAGGGCTACAGATTATATATGGGAAACTAATAGCATAATGCTGGCACATAGTAGTCACTATGCAAATGCTAGCAACTTCTATTATTATTATTGACAAGCTAGCCTGCAAGAAGGGGAAAGTTTTCACTGTAATGTTAGATGTCTCTGAAATTACATAGGAATTAAGTCCTTTAATAAAGCTCAAACATTTTTGCTTAAATCTTTTTTTTCTGATATGACCTATGACAGATTTCTTATTTGCCAATCAGAAATATATGGTGACTTCAGTGTCCTAAATTTTTTACTTCACTTGAGTTCACTGAGATAGAGGAGCTGTATAAGGAACCCAGGATTCATGAAGATGTCCCAATTTGTAGAAAAGGAAAAACATTTCCAGGAGCCTTGCTTCTCTATTTTTCCCTTGAGCCTCAGCGGAAAATAGCCATTGGTATGGCCCCATGATCCCTATGAATCTGTTTTGCTAAGCAAGGGTAAGGATTTGTAGTAAACTTCCAAAATATGTCCCTTAGGTACGAAAGGTTTGGGCAGTCCTCAAGATCAGAGGAAAAAAAATGGTCTGTTCTGTGGTATTTGTGTGTTTCCTTAAGGCCAATTAGCCTTATAATAACAGGTTTTTAGCTCTCCTCACTTTGATGGACAGGATGCCTAACCGGACGTGAAAATAGGTACGTTTTTTTGATAATGCAGTAACTTCTTCCTGAAGCATATTCAGGATCCATGTACAAATGAAATGCTCTGGACTTGGTTCTGAGAAACAAACCTCAGCAGATATAGAAGCATACTTTTGGGAAGGGGAGATGAGGGGCTAATGCTGAAAAGGAGCCCCATCACAATAAAGTCCAGTAGCTTGTTGGGGTGGGTGGGAGGAGAAGGTAATCAAAGATATCTACCTAGCATCTCCTCAGTTTGGAAGAAGGTGCCTCTCATTGAAATTTGGGCAAACCTTCGAGGCGAGGCGGAAAATGAAGAGAAATATCACACAAGAAAGCCAGAGACTATTTAGTCTTTAACACAGTGTCTGACACATAGTAGGCTCTTAATAAATGCTTATTCCCCCTTTTTTCCTCCCTCTCTCCTTGTCTGCTCATTTAAGAACATTTCTTGGGCAGCCCTAGCGATTCACACAGAACATAGGGATAGATTCCAGAAAGTTTCAGTCATTTTAGGAATCTGAGTTCTAGAATGGGTTAGAAAGTGAAGCTAGAAATGTTTGGGGCAGGTGCTCAGTCCATGAGATGATTTGGAGGATGGCTAAGCCATTCATCCTCTGTCACCCTATCACACCCAAGAACACTGGTCTACACAAACCATAATTTTGAGCCAGTTTCTGCCCTCTAATCTGGAAAAGAGAGAGTGGAGGCCCAATCCTTCAGATGGGCGGAAAGGTTGGGCAACAGTTCTCTTTCCATAAAGGTATGGTTTCCTTAATGAGCACTAGCTTCAGGAGGAGTGGAGACTAGTTAACAGGGAGGTGTCCCAGAACATAGATTTTGGGAGAAACTGGAAAATTTTCACAAGGGAGGTTAGGTAACCTTTTTGTAGGTTTTTGAGAATAAGGTCGAAAACCAATAACGTACATTTATTTCTCAAAGGTAGGGGGAGGCTTAGAATGTATTACATCACTAAGTAAGCATTTATTAAACACCTCCTATTTGATAGACACTGTGCTAGGCAGTGGGGATACAGAAACAAAAATAGATATGGGAAACTAATAGCATAATGCTGTCACATAGTAGTCACTATGCAAATGCTAGCAATTACTGTTATTGCTTAGTATTGACTCTGCTCACAAGGTGTTCACATTCTCCATAGAGCATATATCCACAGATAATTAAATAGAGAATATATACAAAGTCAATTTCCTTCTAGCCCTGTGACTGAATTAAAATTCAATAGCCCTTTGGTTTGAGTTGAGGCTAGCGATGAAAAATCCCTCTGTGGGCTCTTTTGATCTAGTGATTAGCAATCATTTATAATGCACAAGTTATTAAAAAGATTAGTGCTAAAGTAAATTCAGTTGGAGTTGCTCCCTTCTTCATAAATATCCTGTGTGGTTTTAGTTAACTACATTATTCATTAATTCGTCTTAGAAATTCTTCCAAAGTTTTTGATTTGGAGAGCAAAAACAATGTAGTGCAAGTGCATTCGACTTGGTATTGAGAATCCTGGGTTTTAATTCTGCCTTTAACACTTATTAGGCAGTCACCAGGGTCTAATGGCCAATTTTAATATTCGTAAAGTGGAGACGATAGTAGTATTAGCACTTACCTCAGAGGGTCATTGTATTTTGTTAAATGAATTCATGAGTTCTTTATAACTAAAATAAACAAAGCATCTTCTAACTAAAACCGGCCAAATTTGGTGTATTGATCAAAGCTTAGATTACCAAAGCAACTGTGCCCTTATTTTAAGCACAAATTGGTAAGTTAGTGTCAATAGTGATTTTGGTAAAAGTTGATAGGTTTGTACTTTACATTTTGGGTGACTGCTAAGAGTTATTTATGCATCTTCTTAGGGTCCAATCAAAGGTTAGTTTAGTGCATTTTCATTGAGAGAAAGGAGTTTCCTTACACACACGCATGTACACACACATATACACACCATCCACACCATCCACCCCAACCCAAAACATTCTGGGTTAGTGGTTAGTTTGCTGAAATCAAAAGCTCATCAGACTAGGTTTCTTTGATTATAAGCAGAACCTATTGGATCTGACAATACCAATAATACAGATGTGATCAGTCTATCAACCTGTAGTATCTGAGGTGATCTTCTGCCAAAGACTGATGATTTTCATTGGAAGACAGTTTTAGTTCTCTCTTGGTGCCTGTCTTTCAGTTAAAAAATTGGGAGATACAACCAACCTCTAATGAATACAGCAATTAAATAACTGCCTTTCTAATTCTTCAATATATGGTTGGAACGAGGTTTTCCTAACAGTAGAAGTTGGCCCATGATATAAAAGAATGATGGCACAACTGTTCAGTCACTGATCTGTCTCCCATATGGAATTGTGACCCTCATAAACTGAGGTGAAGAATAGAATTGGAAGGTCATGAATCATTCTTTATCCAAATAGTCAAAGATATCTTTTAGGGGTTGTACAGCATTTGTATATTTCTGTTTTCTAAGTGCCTGAGTGCAGAGGGTTATAATAGGTATTTAGGGTTAGGGTGAAAAATTTCTAGAATGTTCTAAAGAAATAGATGTAGACATCTATGATTATACTCAGAGTTCCCTAGTGCTTTACAGTTAATATTATCTCATTTGATACTCACATCAAGCCTATGAGATGATAATATTCCTAGCTATGGCACTTGACATTTTTCAGAGGGGTTTCATGGTCATTATCCTATTTGAATATTAGCCCAGTTTTACTAGTTAAGAAAACAGGTTTTGAGAGGTAAAGGGACTTGTTTATTGTCCCTAATGGTAGAGCAGGGCTTCAAACTCACTTCTTTCAACTCCAAATTCATTGTTCTTGTTACTAGTCCCCAGAGTAAGAAATAGTGTTTCTAAGTGTTAAAGAGGACTAGATATAGATAGATAACCGGTGTAATCTCAGATGGATGAAAATATTGGCTTTTTCTACTAGCAGTTCTTCAGGACCCAGAATGAACTAACATTTTCTTACATTTGTGCTAAATTGAGCTATCAATAGAAACTTATTAACAATGGAGCTGCTCGGTTATGATATCTCAGTAAAAGGGCGGTTGTCCGCTAGCTGATGGTCTCAGAACCAAGTCCAGTAACTGATATTTTGTATTAGTGATTTATTTCAGGACTGGTCTGCAAAAGTTTTCTATTGTCAGTTATACTATCCACAAGCAGATTGTGTTCCTACTTGTAACCAAAGTCACTTCAATACCACTGATAGAAATTCTCTTAATAATGGTTAGCCCTTTATGGGGGCTCTGCAATTGAAAAATAGCCTAATTTATCTTCAGTTTTCTGTTTGCCCCTTGATTGCCCCCTCTAACCCATTAAAAGCAACAGAAACAACAATATTAGTTGTGGTTTGTTTGTTTATTTGTTTGTTTTTCTTTGATCTCAGGATTCTTCTATATTCCCTAACTTTTTCTTGTTGCCATGGGGGACAGACTTGGTCTAGGTTCAAATGATAGTCAGAAGCCATTTAGGGCTTAAGGAATCATAATTCATCATCATTCCTTAATGCATTTGCTTTCATCCATAATTATTACTGAAGACTTTCTAGCACATGAAAAGGGCTCAGTGTGATTCAGAATCTTTCATCTTACCTTTGGCATTTCATCATCAGTAATATCTTGAACAGTTCACTTGCTTGCACACAAGCCCATCAGAGCATCTTAGAATGTTTCTGTAGCATTTTACAGCTTAGCAATTAGTCTCTGTACCTTACTTTGTTTGATCCTCTGTGAAATAATAAAATAATAATAGCTTGATTTTACATAGCTCTGAAAAGAAACATATTTACAGTATTTACCTTAGTGCTAGAGCCTTCCCTCTGTTGTTTATATCCAATTTTTCCTGTATCAGGCTTGTTTGTTTATATTTGTTTGCATATTCTCCCTCATTAGACTGTGAGCTCCTCAAAGACAGGCTTTCTTTGTTTATAGTTGTTTGCATAGTCTCCCTCATTAGACTGTGAGCTCCTCAAAGACAGGCTTTCTTTTGTCTTTCTTTGTATCCTTAGCACTTAGCATAGTGCCTGGCACATACTAAGTGACTAAATGACTGTTAGCTGACCTTTGATGTTTCATTATCAGTATATGGTGGTTAGTTCACAGATTATACACAAGCCCATCAGAGTGGCTTGGAATGTTTCTATAGCATTTTACAGCTTAGCAATCAGTCTCTGTGTATTACCTTGTTTGATCTTCACTACAACTCTGAAATAATAAGCTCAAATTTACATACCTCTGAAAATAAATGTGCTTATGGCAGTTATCTTAATGTTAGAACCTTCCCTCTGTTGATTATCTCTAACTTAGCCTGTTGTCTCCCCTGTTAGACTGTGAGCTCTTTGAGGGCAAGCTTTCTTTCACCTTTCTTTGACTCTCTAGTGTTTATTACAGTGCCTGGCACATTGTAGGTTCTTAATAACCCTCTGATTCAGGACTGCATAATAAATATTCTCTTTTAGGAAAAAAACAAGATAATTTCCATTTGGGGAATGACTACTTCTTAATTTTATGATCCAGAGGAAGGGACAGTATAAAACTACAGGTAAAACCCAAAGTCTTTCTGTTTGCCTTTGGATTTTACCATGCTAATTATATTTAGCCTTGTGTTTCCTGAATGGAGGAAATTTGCTGTAGTGGAAAGATTATGAGCCTGTAATGTTCAAATCTGAGGTTAGTGGTGCAAGTAGTTTTTATGTTCATTTGACAGGTGTGGAAACTGGAGGTTAGGAAAATTATTTTGACATTGCCCAATGGTATACTGAAATCAGTGGCAGAGCTAGAATGGAAATGGACCCAGGTGAGTCAGTTGATCAATAAATTCACCAAATAGTCCATGAAAAGCTTAGATAAAGCATGTCACCTATACAAAGATATAAACTGAGGTAGAGTAACTCACATGTGTCAGAAGCGGAGAAAGCAGAATCCCATCCTCTGGTTGTTTGGCTATCTTGGCTATTAATCAACTGTTAGTGAAGAAAAGACGAGGTCACATTTTCCAGGCATGTTGAAAAATTGTTTTCACTAAAATAATGTTTAATATATATTAGAATTTGACAGCAGATGGAGTTTGTATAAAAATGTTGATAATTTGCCTAAGTTATCCTATCAATTGGAATTTACCAGATACCTGACTTATTTAGTTCTTGGATTTCTTTATAGAGCAATTTAAAGTCTAATTTTCAGTGGTGAGATTTTACATTTATACTTTGTTTTATAAATAGGAGAAAAAGCAACATGAACCTTTATGAGCCCTAATATCTGCTCCATAAAATGAGAGAATTGGATTGTGCCTAGTCACTTTCCAGTTGCAAATAGTCATATACAGTAAATCATTATTCAATATGATAGCCACTCATCCATTGCCTCAACTTAGGACATAACCTCTCCTAAAATAAGACACGTAAGAGTGCTTTATGCATCCTCATCCTCATTACTGAGCTGTTCTTAGCAATACAGTGATTCAAGACAACTCTGAAGGATTTATAATGAAAAATGCTATCCATCCCCAGAGAAAGAACTGATGGTGTATGAATACAGATTGAAGCATACTTTTTAAAAAACTTTATTTTTATTGAATTTTTATCTATGTTTTCTTTTGCAACATGACTTTATGGATATGTTTTGCATGACTACACATGTATGACCTATATCAAATTGCTCGCCTTTTCAATGAGGGTGGGGGGAGGGAAGAAGGGAGAGAATTTGGAACTCATAGTTTGAAAAAAGAATGTTAAAAATTGTTTTTACATGTAACTGGGGATAATAAAATACTAAATAAAAGCCAAAAAAAGAAAAGTTCATTTAATATGTTTATCATGACTGTATAGGTATAATCTATTATCAAATTGCTTACCTTCTCAGGGAGGGGGTCGGGGAAGGAGATGGGGAGAGAATTTGAAACTCAGAATTTAAAAAATGAAAGTTAAAAATGTTTTTACATGTATTTGGAAAAATAAAATATTAAGAATGTAAAAAAGAAAAAAGATAAATAGTAAAAAAGAAAGAAAAGTTCATTTCAGATAATCAATTAAGCCATATAATTTTACAAGCTCAATCTTTCACCTTAGTTTTTCTTTGCAGTTAAAAAAATTTTCATGTCCTAAGGTGAACTCCAGTTTCCTTCAGAATCCAATATCTTATTGATCAAATGATAAAGTAAGCACATTACTATAATTTACTCTTAGCCTGTGAAAGTCCAAATCCTCATGGATCTTTTTATAGCCTCAGGACTGCTTTTCAAAAGAAATAAGGGCTTATCTGAGATGATAATATTATTTGAAAAGTTACTTGAAGTAATACAAAGTGTTATATTCCCCTCTAATGATTTTTAAAATGCATTTCTGAAGGATTTTTTTTAAAAAACTAGAAGGGTAATTTTAGTGGTGGAAGAAACTTCCATTGAGGAACTTCTTCCACCAGTACAATTTGGTACCTTCTGGGCAACTTACAGTCTTGAGAGTAGCCCAAGGGATACCACTTTAAAAATACAACTTACAGAAAGTGGAATTTTTTGGAGGGGTGTAGCAGACAGAGAGAAAACTAGGAGATCAAGCCATACAGATGGGGACTACACTAACCCAAGGTAAATAGATTTAATATGTTCAAAGGATTTTTGACTTTTGGGAGGTTATTGCTGTTAACATGGAAATGATTAGAATTTTTGTAGAATGAAATTTTTGAAAACACAAAAATAAACAACTCCAAGAGAGGAAAGGGGAGTTGTCTAAAAAGACTAGTGTGGACTCACAGGGTACTCTCTGACGAACTTAGATTTGTTAAAGCCTATACTGTCAAAAGCAAGTAACAATTAATAAATCAAACGTGATAGCATGGTTCTGTAAGTATAGTGTAAGGAATTCTGAAGCCTAGGGTAAACTGAGGTTGTTCCAGAATGGAAGGGATAAGCCAAAATAAGAATGTTTTGTTAAAATTATATTGAAGATGTTACTGTAATGTAAAATATACACCAGAAAAAAGGCTATTTTCACTGTAAACTTTCCTCATGAACACTTCTTCTAGTCATAAATTTTCTTGCATGTTTGGTGTATTCCTTGATGGTAAAGGAAGTTTCATTCATTATTACAAGGAAGTCAAGTTTAGCATTTTTTGAGTCTGAAAATCTTTGCCTTTGGTTATATCCGTCCATCTAACTGAAAATGCTTTTTCCTGATGGTCCCAACAGACCTGGGGGAAAGTGCAGGTCCTCCATTGAAAGGTAATTTCTCAGAAATCAAGGAAATGCTAATCATTGTATCTACATACATTAAGATTGGCTTTGTACTCAACTTCAGAGGCCAAGTTGAAAAAGGATTCAAATGACAGGTCATAGGGCACATATTTAAGAGTATCTCATGGCTTTGACTCAGGAGCTTAATTGAAATTGCAAAGGAAAGTCAGTCTTCTAGAGCTAGAAAAAAAAATAGATTCACTGGCAGGAGCAACAGGGGGAATTGGTTCAAATGAAACCAGATTAAAAAGGTTTTCATAATTTAATGAAAAAATGAAGCCAATCTTATGTTCAGTGCTGTGTTGCAACTGTAGTATTAGCTAATTAGAAATTCCTAAAAGAATACTAAATGTTAAATATAGATCCTCATCAACTTTGAATATCTCTGGAGGATGCTATTGTAGCTTATCTGGTATTGGCCTTATGGAAAAGAACAAAAGAGACTCTTTAGTCATGTATTATTCGAATGCATCTTATTGAAACTATTACTTTTTGTTTCTGGCTTCTAATATGCATAATTTTGACCAAGATATGGCTAGAGTCCTTCTTGCCTGCTAAAATCTTTTTATTTTATTTTACTTTATTTTCCAATTTCATGTAAAAATATTTTTTTTCCTTTTTTTATCATTTTTTAATTTAATATTTTAGTTTTCAACATTGATTTCCACAAGATTTTGAGTTACAAATTTTCTCCCCATTTCTACCCTCCCCCCCATTCCAAGATGGCATATATTCTGATTGCCCCATTCCCCAGTCAGCCCTTCCCTCTTTCACCCCACTCCCCCCACCCCTATCCCCTTTCCCCTTACTTTCTTGTAGGGCAGGATAGATTTCTTTGCCCCATTCCCTATATATCTATATATCTTGTTTCCCATGCAAAAAACAACTTTTTTTAAAGCATCTGCTTTTAAGACTTTGAGTTCCAAATTCTCTCCCCTCTTCCCTTCCCACCCACGCTCCCTCCCTAGGAAGGCAAGCAATTCAACATACTTCACACCTATATCATTATGTAAAACACTTCCACAATGCTCATGTTGTGAAAGGCTAACTATATTTCCTTCTATCCTATCCTGTCCCCCTTTATTCAGTTTCTCCCTTGACCCTGTCCCTTTTCAAAAGTGTTTGCTTTTGATTACCTCCTCCCTCTATCTGCCCTCCCTTCTATCATCCCACATGTTGTATCCCCTTACCCTTACTTTCCTGTGGAGTAAGATACCCAATTGAGTGTGTATGTTATTCCCTCCTCAAGTTGAATCCGATGAGAGTAAGAATTCACTCATTCCCCCTCACCTGCCCCCTCTTCCCTTCCAACAGAACTGCTTTTTCTTGCTACTTTTATGTGAGATAATTTACCCCATTCTATCTCTCCTTTTTTCCCTCTCTCAATATATTCCTCTCTTGCTCCTTAAATTTATTTCATTTTTTAGATATCATCCCTTCATATTCAACTCTCCCTGTGCCCTCTGTCTATATATATGCATATTCCCTTCAACTACCCTAATACTGAGGTCTCATGAATTATACACATCATCAAACAAAATGGTTCAACTTCAGTAAGTCCCTTATGATTTCTCTTTCTTGTTTACCTTTTCATGCTTCTCTTGATTCTTGTGTTTGAAAGTCAAATTTTCTATTCAGCTCTGGTCTTTTCATTGAGAAAACTTGAAAGTCCTCTATTTTATTGAAAGTGCATATTTTGCCTTGGAGCATGATACTCAGTTTTTCTGGGTAGGTGATTCTTGGTTTTAATCCTAGCTCCTTTGACCTCCAGAATATCATATTCCAAGCCCTTTGATCCCTTAATGTAGAAGCTGCTAGATCTTGTGTTATCCTCATTGTGTTTCCACAATATTCAAATTGTTTCTTTCTGGCTGCTTGCAGTATTTTCTCTTTGATTTGGAAGCTCTGGAATTTGGAGGCAATATTCCTAGTTTTCTTTTTGGGATCTTTTTGAGGAGGTGATCTGTGGATTCTTTCAATTTCTATTTTACCCTCTGACTCTAGAATATCACGTCAGTTTTCCTTGATAATTTCTTTAAAGATGATGTCTAGGCTCTTTTTTTGATCATGGCTTTCAGGTAGTCCAATAATTTTTAAATTATCTCTCCTGGATCTATTCTCCAGGTCAGTGTTTTTTCCAGTGAGATATTTCACATTGTCTTCCAATTTCTCATTCCTTTGATTCTGTTTTATAATATCTGGATTTCTCATAAAGTTGCTAGCTTCCACTTGCTCCAATCTAATTTTTAGGGTGGTATTTTCTTCAGTGGTCTTTTGGACCTCCTTTTCCATTTGGCTAATTCTGCCTTTCAAGACATTCTTCTCCTCATTGACTCTTTGGAGTTCTTTTGACATTTGGGTTAGTCTATTCTTTAAGGTGTTATTTTCTTCATTATTTTTCAGGTCTTCTTTAGCAAGTCATTGACTTGTTTTTCATGGTTTTCTTGTGTCACTCTCATTTCTCTTCCCAGTTTTTCCTCTACTTCTCTTACTTGCTTTTCCAAATCCTTTTTGAGCTCTTCCATGGCCTGAGACCAATTCATATTTTTTTGGAGGCTTTTCATGTAGGCTCTTTGACTTTTTTGACTTCTTCTGGCTGTACGGTTTGATCATCTTTGTCACCGAAAGAGGAATCTAGAGTTTGAGTTTGAGTCTGAGTTTGATTCTGAGTTCATTTTCGCTGCCTGTTCATGTTCCCAGCCAACTACTTGACCCTTGAGCTTTTTGTCGGGATATGACTGCTTGTAGAGTAGAGAGTACTTTGTCCCAAGCTTTGGGGTCCAAGCACTGCTGTTTTCAGAGCTACTTCTACTCCACCATCATCCCAGGCTCTGATACCACAGCACTTCTCCTTCCCCAAGAACTGCCAACCAGGACCTCAATGCAGATCCAAGCAGGGCACAGCAAGAGAACCTGCCTTTGTGCCCACAAAGTGCTCCTTGCACTCCCACTCTGATCCACTGCTAGATTCTTCCCATTATGTGAACCAGGGACTTGGGAAGCAGCTGATGCTGGAGCTCTGGATGCAGCCTTAGGAGTTTCCTGCTGCTGCTACCACCACCACTGCACCACATCCACCATCCCCAGGGCTGATGATCGGACCACTCTGAACTAGATTCCACAGTTTCCCACTAACTTGCTCTTTGGCGTTTGTGGGTTGAGAAGTCTGGTAACTGCCACAGCTCAATGATTCATCGCCCTAAGGCCTGTTCTGGCTGGCTGACTCCCGGTCTGGTCTGTCCTGGTGTGGCCCACACTGGGCTGTGCTCCGCTCCCAGCACCGTGCAATAGACCCTTCCTGGCGACCATCCAGGCTTTCCTGGGCTGGAGCCCTGTTTCCCTCTGCTATTTCATGGGTTCTGCAGCTCTAGAATTTGTTCAGAGCCATTTTCTATGGATGTTTGGCGGGATTTGGGGGAGAGCTTTAAGCAAGTCCCTGCTTTCCAGCCACCATCTTTGTAAAAAGAATTTTTAATATTCTTTTTTACACTTTTGAGTTCCAATTTCTCTCCTTCCCTTCCCCTCTTCTTGAGAAGGCAAGTAATTATATATAGGTTACACATGTGTACAGTCATACAAAGCATAATGTCCATATTAGCCATGCTGTGAAAGAAATACAAAAAAAGTTTTAAAAGTATGCTTCAATCTGCATTTAGACTCCATCAGTTCTTTCTCCAGAAGTAGATAGCATTTTTCATCATAAGCCCTTCAGAATTTTCTTGGGTCGTTGTATTACTGAAACTAGCGAAATCATATAGTATTGCTGTTACTGTCTACAATGTTCTGGTTGTGCTCACTTTATTTTGTTTCAGTTCATATAAGTCTTCCCAGGTTTTTCTGAGAGCATCCTGCTCATCATTTCTTATAGCACAATAGTATTCTATCATAATCATATACCACAACTTGTTCAGCCATTCCCCAATTGATGAGTGTTGCTCAATTTCCAATTCTTTGCCACTACTAAAAGAATTGCTATAAATATTTTTGAATGTATTTGGATATAGACCTAGTAATGATATTGCTGGGTCAAAAGGCAGGCACGATTCCATAGCCCTTTGGGAATAGTTCCAAATTGCCCTCCAAAATGGTTGGACCAGTTTACAACTCCACCAACAGTGCATTAGTGTCTCCGTTTTTCCACATCTCCTCCAGTATTTGTCATTTTCCTTTTCTGTCATATTAGCGAATCTTATAGGCATGTCATGGTACCTCAGAGTTGTTTTAATTTCTATTTCTCTAATCAGTAGTGATTTAGAGCATTTTCATATGACTATAGATAGCTTTGATTTCTTTTGAAAACCACTTCTTCATAGCCTTTGACAATTTATCAATTGAGAAATGATTTGTATTCTTATAAATATGACTTGGTTCTCTATATATTTGAAGAAATGATGCCTTTATGAAAGAAACTTGTAAAAATGTTTCTTTAGTTTTCTGCTTTCCTTCTAATCTTGGCTACATTTGGTTTGTGCAAAAACTTTAAATTTAATGTAATTAAAATTATCCATTTTACATTCCATAATGCTCTCGATTTCTTGGTCATAAATTCTTCCTTAATTCATAGATCTGACAGGTAAAGTATTCCATACTCCTCTAATTTGCTTATGATATCATCCTTTATGTCCAGGTCATGTACTCATTTTGACCTTATCTTGGTATACGGTGTGAGATGTTGGTCTATACCTAGCTTCTGCCAAACTGCTTTCCAATTTTTCCAGCATTTTTTGTCAAATAGTGAGTTCTTGTCCTCAATGCTTGGAGCTTTGCATTTATTGAATGCCATATGACTATGGTAGGACCTCACCATTACATGAAGACATCACTACAAATGAAAGTAAAATGGACCCTAAGATTTAGACTGTCTGCTTATACAAAGTTGACTGTGGCAATAATATGTGTGATTCAAGTGAAAAGAAAACCATATAGTTTTCTTAGTTACATTAATATCTGTAGAATGTCCATTGTCATAGATCATCAGAAGTTTAAGTAACCTTAGAGGTCATCAAATTGATGTTCTCACTGTGCATATGAGAAAATGAAGGCTAAGAGGAGGAAGGTGGTTGTCCGTATTTTCACCTAGTCACTTGCAGAGCCATCACCTCAACCCAGGCCTTCTGACTTTAAGTCTAATCTGTGTCACTCTATAGAATGTTAGGAATTAAAGTAGTGAGGCTACTAGATGAAAAAATATATGTTGGTTTCGGAAAGATAATGTTGAGAAAAGTCAGAATCATGACAGAATAGCATAGTCAGTACTATTTTGTAAGCAAGTTAGCATGATAATTTTTTGACTTGTTTTCAGCTTTCCTATAACCTACCTCTTCTAAAAGTTTGTAGAGGGCCATGTAAAGCCCTTTGGTGAAACAGTGGGAGATGGAATTTCGACAGCTAGCTGTAGGAACTGTGATTTGGGAATATGCCATTGCTTCACAGAGAAAAGAAACTGGTCAACTTCCATGTAGCCTAGCCTGTTAGGGAACAGGCTAGTTTAGGAAGCTGTAGGCTGATGAAGAATCGCAGCCAATGGGTCAGCATCAGGACAAAGCAGGAACTAGAGAAAGTGAGCAGGGACTTACTTAAACAGGGCCAGAAGACAGAGAGTTAGGAGGGCAGGAACTGAACAGACCTTTTGGATGTCCCTTTAGGGCATCCCTGACATGCCTCTCCTTAAATATCTCTGGTAGTAGGGAATTCTCATTGACTTTGATTACTGAAAAAATTCTACAAAGGGATACTTAGTGCAAATTTAGAAAAAGGAAGAAGTCATCCCAGAGAACCAAGATCAAGAACAGCTAATACCAGAATAACATAATTTTATTCTTTAATAGGATTGCTGGATTGGTAGATGAAGGGATTCTTTAGAGTTTAATAAAGCATTTGATCCAGTCCTTCAAACTCTCCTTGTGTTAGAGATGGAGGGAGGTGGGGTGCCCAATGATAGAATTAGGTAAATTTAGAACTGATTGAATGACCAGACTGGGGACCTAGTTATTAACACATTTATGCTGCCTCTGTACTCTTTATCATTTTTATCAATGGATTTAATAAAGCACAGATACCGGGCTTATCTAATTTTAAGTTGACACAAAGTTGAGAAGGGTAACTGACATGTAAGATAATAGAATCTGGTTTTAAAAAGACCCTGACAGGCTAACATGTTGAGCCAAATCTAATCAGATGAAATTTCAGGGTCAAATAGCCAGGAGGTATCAGAGACAGGGCTTGAACCCAGGTCTTTCTGGCTCTGAAGGCAGCTCTCTTATCTACTCTTCCATGCTGCCTGCCTGCATTGTAATAAGGAGTGCAGTATTAGGCTTGGGTTTGAAATCAAATATTAGATGAAGGAGATAGATAAAAGTTCATCTAAAGACTGGGATTTTAGCAATATGTATACTCAATATAAGTGAACATTATGCTATGACATTTTAAAAAAGCATACATACATATATTTATAATTGTAGGCTAAATTTTAAGAGGCATGACATCCAGAATGAAGGCGGTGATAGGCCCACTGTTCTCTGCACTATTCTGACAACATGTACAGTATTGTGTTCAATTCTGGGTTCCATATTTTAGGGTTTGGGGCGTCTGGAAAAGAGAACACTTCGGAAAGAATCACTTCCTACCTGCGTGACCTTAAGCAAGTGATTTCACCTCGTTGGCATTCAGCTTCCTAATATATAAAATGAAGGGATTGGAGGAGATGACCTTCCTGATACCTTCTAACTCTCAGTCTGTGATCTTATATTCTATTATCATGAAAGCTGTCTTCCAGTATTTGAAAGTCTGTCATGTAAAAGATGCATTAGTACTAATAGTAATAGTTAGTATCTATATAGAACTTTAAGTTTTGCAATGCTTTTTACAAACATGATCTCATTTGATCCTCACATCAAGCCTGGGAATTAAGTGTTATTATTATCACCATTTTACAGATGTGGAAACTGAGGCAGGCAGAGATTAAGTAACTTGCCTCATACAGCTTGGAAGTGTCTAAGTCTGGATCTAGCCCTCTATATACTGTACCATGTACTTAGGTACCCCTAGGACTAGACTTGCTCTTCTTGGCCCCACAAAGTGGAATTAAGAGGCATAGATAGAAGTTTTATAGAGGCAGATTTAAAGCTAGTCCAATGTGAAATGGGCTACCTGGGAAGGTAGTGTGGGTAAACTTCCTTCCAACCAGAAGCCTAGATGGTGATCTGTGGTGAGTGCTGCAAAGGGGATTGTGATTCTGGCCTCAGTTGGGCCAGATGGCTGCCAAGGCACCTCTCTCTCAGAGGCTCTCAAGTTCTCTGACCATAAGAATACATTTTAGACCTTGTTGGATGATCATTGAACTTCTCTTAATTAGAAGCTTCATTTTAAATCTGGGTGTACAAAAACTTCAGAATAGTAATGAATTTTGCTGAAGGCTGAAGAATAATCATTTTAGATACTTTGCTCATTTGATATTGATATAGACCCAATCAAGAAAAGTAGTCAGGGATGCAAACTGACATAGTCTCTCTCCCCTCTCCTCCCCCCCAAAATTACAGGTACAGCAGAGAAAGAGAACTGGAAATCCACAAGGCAGAGAAATAGGAGTAGAGAATCTTTATGCTCTCATGTGAGCTTTGTTCCTGATGGTGTTATTGATTTGGTTTTTTCCTCAGATAATATTTGCAGTTGGGAATATTGAAAGAATACCCCAGTTATTTGAAAAAAATCCTAGACTCTGCCTGACGTTTACCTTCTAGCCATTACAATGGAAAAATGCAATTATTTCTTGATTGTATATTATAACAGAGGGTGTTATAGTAGGGAACTTTCTGGCAAAGTTGACGATCTTATATAATCCAAAAGATTCATTTTAATCACTTGCTTCAATTTCCTCCAGTGGTAAACATATTCTACTCACTGTTGATAAGTAGCACACTTGATGAATGTGGACTTTACCTTCTCTCTTCTTCTGTGTTCATGATTCTAGTGGAACCTTTCAAATTTGTCCAATAACCCAAACTCAGGAAGCACAGAATGAGGAGGAAACACACTGGCTTTGAATAATCTGGCTCTGTATTGCTGAAATTTGCATGGAGAGACTGGCCTAGACTGAGCCTCCATGACTATAATGAGATTCTATCATTAAAGACCATGCCACTGATAGAAAGAATAGGCCATTATCAGTCCAGACCATCAGATTTGGGAGTACCACATGTATTTATCAGAATGGGACAAGTCTCTTCCCATCTCTAGACCTCAGTTTCCTTATTTGCAAAATAAAGAGACTTAGTAAGGTGATCTCTGAATTGTTGCCTATTCTGTGATTCCATAAAATGTCATTTTTAGGGAGGCAATTTAAGAAAAATATCAAGATTGTAGTGCCCATTAGCATTAGTACACTATAAGATGTGGCATTTTAGCATCTTTACAGGCTGAGTTTCTTTGTTCATTTGAATACCTTTAATCAAGGTTAAGAACAAGCACATTGTATCTGTCTTAGCCAGGCTCAGGGCAGATACATAACACATCTATGCGAAAAGCATTTTCATTATATACATGGATTCATACTGCTTTTGATAATAACAAAATTGGAATGTTTATTTATGAAGGGCTGGGCAGTCAGTCATAAGCGCAGCTGCATAGCGCCATTCATTTTCCAGCTGAACAAATGAAGAATAATATTATCACACATGTTTATGGCAGTTTGAGAATTACAAAGCTTTCCTAAACCAGTGAAAACCTTGTTCCAGAGTTGTTTCTCAGGCAAATGGTGTCTGGCACATAGTAGGAACTCAACAAATGCTTGTGGATTGATTGAAAATAAGCTGGAGTTCCCCATGTCACTTAATAATAAGTGCCCATCACAACAGACATTAATAAAATACTTAATGTTTGAGAAATGTTTTAAAATTGAACATAAAATTATTAATAACACCAAATCCTATGCAATGGCAATATATACGTTACAGAGAAATGTGTCAGTGGTTTAAACAGGCTTGCATCTGTTGGTAGTCTGAGGGCTCTGTGATTGCATTGACGTGGGTGGTTTAGGTCATAATTCAGCCTCATCTCATCCTGTGGGCTACTTGTCCATATACTCCTGTAAATCCTTTACAATGAATCCACCCAATGTGTTATGGGCCTTCTTCTGGGTTTTTTGACATTGTGTGGTTATCAGTAGAATGTGTGGGCTTGGACATAAGTCATCCTTAATTCTTGATACATTTTTGACCCACCTCCTTTTCCAGGCACACGTGTATGGTATCTTTGAGCAGCTTTCCACTGGCAATATTTTGTAGCCTACTCGGAGCCATTGCTTTTTGGTTGAACTGAAAATTTAAATTTTTGGATACCATAGTGTTACATGACTCACAGCATATTTGTGCCCATCATATGTCTCTCTAGTGACTTTTGGGTGACTAACAAGTTTAAGTCTTCGGAGATTGATATATTCCATGATTAACAACCATATAGTCTCCCCAGAAGAATATTAGTGTTAAAAAGGGAGAAGCATGAGATTGTTTAAAACACAGCATAATTCCTCAAATGCAATCCAGCTTGTTTTCTTCTTCTTCTTCTTCAATTCCGGGCCCAGCTCATTGGCCATTTTTCCTGTCTGGCCAAGATAGAGGGACACACAGACCAGAATGTCATTGCCCAGACAGTGGCATTCATTGGTCACCTGCTTGGCTTTTCCTGGATGGTTTGTCATCTTGGACTCCTTTGAGTAGCTGTGAATCTCATTTAGGAAGCTTTACACCGTCCCAGGATTTGATGTCCCCAGCACAGCATCCTGCACCGTTGGCACCATCTGAGATACCTCATCATCTGTAGGGAACCCCTTGTTCCCTCTGCTTTTTGACAGTGGCCAACAGCTATATCGAGCAAATGTCCTCTTGTTTTGTGCTCATGTTGATGTTAATAATTTGAGGATCATGAAAGATCTGTTTTGGGACAAAGTTCCGTTTGTGTCATCAATCCAATAGCAATAGCTCACCTTCCCATAGTACTTTAAGGTTTACAAAGTACTTTTCTCAGAACCACAACCTGTGAAGGTAGATAATCAGCTCCATTTTATAGAGGAGAAAACCGAGGCTTACTGCTATTAAGTATTAAACATAGAAAATCCTTCACATGACAGGAGAGCTTTTTCACCAAGGAACAGAAGTGTCATAGGAACAATGCTTTGTTGAGAAAATTACAAGAACTATCTAAAATGAATAATGCTGTAGAGTAAGCCTTTCTTTAATTCCCCACCCACATAGCAGTTACTCACTCTAACAAAGATGTGGGGCTGTGGGCTGTTGGCACTGTAGGGGAGGAAGGGGAGAACTTAGCTGGCATCTTCACAGCCTGAACACCAGTTGCCCTTCAGCTCTCTCTGTTACCTCCACTTCCCTAGCTTAGTTCTCAAACCATCCTCTGAAATTTAATAACCTCCAGGACATGAGATCTAGAAGAGCTGAGCTGGGGCACTAAGGAATAAAGAGATGAGACAAGCTGTGACCTCTCTCCCTCCTTCCTTTCCTCCCTCTCTCCCTTTGTCCTTGCAGGCACATTCTTAAATCCACTTGATATTACCCCTAGCTCCTAATGGCCCTTGACTTATTGCTTTCTGTGAGCCTAGGATTCCTATGAATCGACAATGGGATTTTTAGCTGTGTCCTCACCTTAACCCAATTAAATTACCTAAACCTATTTGCCTGTTTTGAGGAGCTGTAATGATGGGAGCTTACCAGTTAAATTAGCTATTGCATATATCTGAACAACCCTACCATGTCAGACTAGGATGGTGTCTGTCCGTATACATGAAGGGTTATTGAACACAATGTATAAAATATTCTCTGATTTCCATTTGCGCATCTATTTGGACTGTTTAGATAAAATCAAGAAAATTGAAGGCATGAAAACGCTATGATCACATCTGTATCCTACCCAGCTGTATAGATAAAGATATTGACTGGGAGATTCTCTCTATGACTCTGTCTTTTCTCTCTCCTCTCTTTCCCCATCCTCCCTCCATATAATTTCACATTAAAAAAGCATCCTTGTCAATTTGAGTGGTCCAATTGTTTATGCTACGTTTTCGTTACATTAATGCCAAGATAGGTGAACTTGCTCCTGTTGAGCATAAGCATGAAGCATGAGAGCGAATGCTTTCTGAGTCCTTCATCTCTGCCCTAGTGGTCTCTCTTGGAAGGTGAAATGGAATGTTCCCAGCATGGCCTCCATCTCTGCTTACTTTCAAGCTCTTATTACTGCTGGCTGGGAGCCAAGTGCTGGAGAGAGGAAGACAAGATGAGAAGTACGCTTATTAAAGCTATTTGTTATGTCTGTACTCATAACATGCATATTCATCCCAGGAGGGCAAAAGTTAGCAAATTCATTAATTGTGTTTCTCTGTATACTTATATCCCCAAATCCAATTATTTGGTTAAATAAAAGGTTTGGTCAAACTGATGGGCCATCACTAACTTAAACTGTGCTTGGAAAGCAGAAACTTAGTGTAGTGGAAGGAATTCAAATTCATCTTGGCTTGGCCACTAACTTGTCTCCTTGGACCTTACTTCTCCACTTGTGAAATAAAGGTTTTCCCAGTTGTTCCACTAATACAGAATGAGGAACATGTGACTAGATAATGGTTTACATGAAAAAGGCTCAGGAGTTTTGGCAAAGTGCAAGGCAAACTCAACATCAGTTAGCAGTATGATGTGTTAGCAAAGAGTCAGTGCTCACTTAGGCAACATAGAGAGAAGCATACTGGCCCCAAGGAGGGAATTCGGAGTCCCTCTGTCCTTTGGCCAGATTGGACAACATCTCAAAATTGTGGCCTATTTTGGGCACAGGCTTTTCATAAACAAAGCTAGAGAGCTTCTAGAGGATGGTGAAGGAGACCTGAATCTGCCATTGAAGGATCTGTTGTAAGAACTAGGGCTGCTAAACCCGGAGAAAGGAAGGATGGAGCAATTGGGGGGCATAGTAGCTATGTTGTGAGGATAAAACCATAGAACATGGCAAGTGTTTGCAAACCTCAAAGTGCTTTATTAATGCTAGCTACTATTGTTGCTATTTGAAAGGTTGTCCTGTGGAAGAAGAATGCACTCATTTTTTTTGGCCCCAGAGGATAGAACCAGAGAGACTATAAGGGTCCACTTCCTGATAATTAGAGTGGAGCAGGCTGCCAAAAGTGAAATGTAAGCTCCTTGAGGGCAAGGAATGGATCACTTTGTGCCTTTGTATCCCCACCACCTAGCCGGGTGCCTCACACCTAAAAGGAGCTTAATAAATCCTTGTTGATGGAGAGAATGCACATTCCCTGTGCCAATATCTTTGTGTGGAGGCTACTTAAACACTTGTCAGTGTTGCTCTAAATACGGTTGCTGTGGGTCACCAACTCTCTAATTCTCTGATTACATGATTTTCATGTACCTCCCAACTTTGCCCTTCCCTGATCCCATAATTTCACAGTTGTGTTTGTTTCTCATAAGTCTGGCATTTCACAAGAAGGAACCAGGTTCAGAAAACATTTTCCTATGCGGATTTCTCTTACCCAGGCACAAGAATTCACTCAAACCAATAATTATCCATTGTGAATAGAGTCATGATTCATGATTTTGATGATTGTGTATTGGACAGTAGCCTATGTTCAGTCTATGGTCAGGTGTATTTCTTTAGCAGAGAAATAGGTTATTCTCTAGAAACTACTCTCAAATTCCATGTCTTACTGTATGTTTTCATTATTTATGTATGCCATCCTTCCAGTTTTAAGGTGGACATGTTTTTTTTCTGAATTATTCTTTTACTACCTCACATACATATATGTGTGTATGTGTGTGTGTACTTAAGTATGTGTACACACAACATCTATCCTGAATCTCCAGAGATTCATAACAGTTGTGGATTCAACCTAGAGGTCTGATTTATGGTACTTTCCAGAATCCACTCTGGTTAACATTTAGCTGTTTATGTTATCTAGCATTGCTGATTTTTCTTGCTCTTTTGAGGGGGAGAGCCACAAGTATTGGTGCTGCATTTTTACAGATTTGGCATGGAGGAGCCCAGTCCTATTGGCTTTCCTGAGTTATTTCATTTTTTCAGGATTCTGTTTTTGTGAAAGCAGGACAAGGTATCAGGTGGCCTGAGAAACAGGTTAAGTGGCTTTTGAAGGAATTTGGTTTTCTCTCTTTGGGGTAGAAATGGAAACAAAATATAGTCATCATTTTACTATGTGTTGCACAAATCTGGGCAAGATTTAGAAAATAAACGTGGCTCTGATTCATTTCTACAACTCAAACACCTCACCAATAGCAGTTTAAGGGGGCAAAACTTTAATACTTGCACTTTTCTGTGGTTATCAATACCTCTTGAAAAATTTGATAAGCCTAGGTAATATAGACCTTTTCAATAGCTAGATGGTAAATAGCAAAACTAAATTAGTTGGGTTCTGACCAGAAAATGTAGCTGCTTCTTGGCATGGGGAGAGGGGAACCTGCACATGCTATATTTTGGCTGCAGTACTTCACACCGTGGCAACCACATCACTGCATAAACATCCATAACTCCATTATCCATTTTAGAAGTGAAATTGTTGCTCCAAAGGGGGCATACTTTTGAATAAAATTATCCTGGTTTTCCCCCTTTAGCATTATTATTAATCTCAATTGGGTACAAGTAGCTTTTAAACTGATAATTCACCTGGTATGATTCAAATTTCAAAAATGCAATTATTAGTATTTCAATTATTCAGAGCTTCCTACCCAACTGTGTGCTAAGGTACTCTTTGAAAAGTGACTAGAGGAGGAATTTTTGCTTTGTTTCTTTGCATATGGTGAATCTTACATTTATTTAGGGTTAGAAGACCTTGCAGTTTTTGTCTAAATGGTAGGAGGCTGCCTTGGTTGACAATTGGAATCCTTCATGAAACTGGACTGTTACTGTGGTGGGTTGTGGATGTATTGGCAGTATGCCAAGGTTCAGAAGTGTGCCAGAAGATGGACTGCTCATTGAATCTGGATAAGTATGGCATTTATCTACCATGGCATGATTGAGTGCTGGCCAGTGATTTCTACAGCCTGGAATAGTTCTTGTTCTTTGTATGTTAATGTTAATGACATTTGTTATTAAACAGATCTGGTATCAGTTCATGCCTTACAATCTCAGCTTTTTACCAAGTCTATTTAATCTTCTTATTATTACTGTATGGTTCCCATGATTGGATTGAGTCTTATCCGGTATGATGTCATTTTCTTGGTCGATGTGATGGTTTGACTACCTCTCAAATTGAGTAATCTGAAAAAATCCATCAGCTTCAGACAGCGGGGGGCTTGATATCACAACCAAATGAGCTTTCTGCGCATAAAAGGTGTCCCAAAAGTTTGGGAGCTTACTGCTTGATTTCTCACATAAATAGCATCCCCTAGCAGGTAAGATCTTGATTTCACACAGCCCTGCACTTCTTCTTCCCACCCAAACTTATCTCTTCCATACAGAGTTTCCAATTCATTAGAAATGAAAATAGGACCCATAATAAAGAAATCTTGAAAGTGTCATCGCTAAGTTGCTCATTTCTGGCACATTAGTTAATTACTTCACAAATTGGTCATCTCGTTCACATTGCACTTGTATAACCAGAATAACACTTTCTTTTTCCAAATGATACTAGCAGTTAATTTCTTAATGAATCAATTACTATTTTTATGGGCTATAAATTAGCAACTGTGTTATCGAAACTACATTGCTAAGTTGCATTCCCAAAATAGTCTGTATAGGGGTAAATGAGAAAAAAATCTAAGTAATTATGCCTTGTGCATTTAAGAAGTATAATATTTCTGTTACCCTCCAGAATTCTTTTAAAGTCTAGACCCAGAGTGCTAAAGGGAGTCAAGATTTTCCACAGAGAATTTACCTACGTGTACCTCCAATAAAGAAAATTTTTCTTTCTGAGGTTTTATTAAATTAAAATCCACAAGCGTTGTGACCTTTATGTTGCTGCTGCGGTGGCGGTGTTATTGGCCCAACATGAGAAGGCATTTTGTTGAACATATTGAAGAAATTGATCTTGTAGGAAGCTACATGCAGATGTGTCTAGTAGTGCCTACTCCTTAGTATCCTGGAATCTCTTAATTACATTAGTGCCTGTAGAGCAAGATATGAAAGGTGGCCTTTTTGGCCCTAGCCAAGTGGGAGTTTTGTCACTCACATGCCAAAAGGATATTCTTATAGAGCCATATTTGGCATAGGGCTAAGGAAAAACATTGCGGGCCAGCTTATTTTCTGTATTGTTGTACTAAGTGTAGCATGGCAGTACATCCCAAACAGCTCTTGCAGTTCAAGAAGTCTGCTAACAGGTGGGCCACCTCTACTGGAGAGATCTGTTTGGTTTAAAAGTAACAAATAGGAAGGGGACCCATTAGGAGTTGATTTTCTTATAGTATCCAACATTTAGCCATGTCTCTGATTATTACTGAATGTTATTGCTTATTCATTTGATTGGGATGGCATTCATGTCACTGCTTCATAGTGGCAGAGGCTGAACCATATAAGCCTCTTTATGGGGGTGGGGTGGATTATATAGGTAGAAAGCATCTGTATTTGCAAAAGCGGCCATCCTAGATTAGGTTAACTTAATATAAGATTAATACTATGTGTGCAATATTTCTTTGGCACCCACCCACACCCAGGCCAAATTCCATTGTTCTTACTTCTGAAGTGATGTGGAAAGTTTAGAGGTTTTCCAAGTGCCTAATTTTGATCAGGCTACCAAAAATGCTCTGAATTGCAAGAACATATTTTGACTAATGCAGAACTTCATCAGCTTTTTTTGTGTATGTCATGGACCCCTTGGGCAGTCTGGTGAAGCTAGTGGGACTCCTTCTTCTCAAAAGCAGGTTTTTTTTTAAATGCATAAAATAAAATACATTGAATTACAAGGAAAACCAGTTATATTGAAATATACTTATCATGTATTAAAAAAATAGAGAATCACTGAGCCCAGTCTAAGAAACCCGAGTAAAGGAACATTTTATTTAAAGGGGAAGGAAGGGGGAGAGTTTCTCTAGATGGGAATTCCTTTGTTTTTCTCTCAACATTCTTAAAAGAAATGTTCTTACTGAATTCAGTTTTAATTTTGATGTTTTTTATTCACATTTTCTGTCTTTAAAACTGCATCTGCTCTTCAGGTGTCACATTCTGAGTTCAAATGAGACAAGGATTCTTAATGCCTTTTCTCCTTATTTCTAATTATCTTCTTTCCTCCTGAATTGCTCAGGAAATGATTCATTAGGTTCATATTCTTTTTTAGCCAAATTGCCTAAGTAAGGGATGTGAGCATGGCTTCAAGGCCATCCACTGCTGGCCCTTCATTAAGTCACTTGGGAATGTGGAGATTAGAGAAAAGAGCTATAAGTTAATGGCTTGATCTTGTCTCCAGGAGTGACTGTTTTGCTAGTTGTTTCCAGGCTGTAGACATGACAGCCCCTTTGTGAGGACAAAACGATAGTGATCCTGCAATCTGGCCTCAGACACTTGGTGGCTGTGTGACCCTGATCAAGTCACCCTTTTTCTGCCTCAGTTCCCTTATCTGTAAAATGGGGTCATAATATCATCACACTAGTCCCAGAGTTGTTGTGAAGATCAAATAAAATATTTAGAGTAGCCTGCAAACTTTGAAGTACTATACGAATGCTGTTGCTGCTGTAACTGGAAAATTAGGGAAAACTGTCACCATTGTCCCTTTCGACTGGGAACTCATATCTGGCCCAAGGCAGGAGCTAGCCAATGTGTTGATGGTCTTTTTGGTCTGGTGGTTGTGCATGGACAAACATTCATCTTTGGCAAATGAGAATGAGATTTTACATAGGAATCGAATTCGTAGGATCCTAGATCTGGAGTTGGAAGGGATTTCAGAAGCCAACCAGGGCAATGCCTTAATTTTACAGAAAAGGAAACTCAGGGCTTGGAATGTTAAATGACTGAGGTTAGGGAATAAAGTGTGAGAGGCAGGATTTGAACCCAAGTCTTCTGCCTGCAAACCCAGTTGTTCTGCCCATTTTATTATGCAGACTTGATATGTGGAAGAGATAGTAGTAGCCCTTTACACTAGAAACTTGATAAATGGGGAAGTGTTTGCAAAACACCAGTATGTAATATACTTGGAAGATTTTACGCATTAGGAAAAAATGGCTGACTACAACTAATGACTCCAAGAGAAATTGCCATGGAAAAGTACCTCAGCTTCTAGTCCTGCCTCTGCCCCTCGCTAGTCATTATATTTTTGACTGATTTACATTAAAAATAATAAGTCATTAGAGACTTATGCCCTCTGTTTTGTTTCTAGAACAGAGACAGTTTGTCCAGAAAAGGCTTCTGACTTTTCGAGTGATATCCAGTGTCTTTCTAAGATGACACCCTGATGAGCCAATGTTAAGGCATGATGATTAAGAGCATGGACGGTGGGAAGAGCAGTGCTCTTAAGACTCAGGAGACCTTTTACCAGGCTGGGTGACTGGGACCCCAGGTGGAGAACATGACTTTGGGGGCTCTATTTATTGATCTCTTTCAAATCCTCACTATTGAAATTGTAATGTAAAGTCCAGCAACAAAGAGGACTAGGGAAGAGAACCCCCAATTCCTCATCCTTCACTGAGATAATAACAAATGATATATTTGTAAAGTGCTTAGCACAGTGTCTGACATATAGTAGGTACTTAACAAGTGCTTGCTCCATTCCCCCTTCAGTCTTGCCACCATTGGGTCATCTGAGATACTTTGGTTAGAACTGGCATAATGTATCACTTTCTACAAGCAAAATAGTGGTCCTAGGTTCCTAATGATTTTCATTGTAACTTCTCTTAAACAGAGGCCATAACTCCTATGGGGTGTTTGTGAGGCATTGTCCCATTTTGGGACTAGCTCCCACTTTTCTAGAGCCTTTTGGTATACAAAGAATTTTTTTCCTCAAAATATTCCTTTGAGGTAGGCCACGTAAGTATTACTTCCCCCATTTTATAGATGAGAAAACTGAGGCTCCGACAGTTGATGTTATTTGTCCAGGGTCACACAGAACTGGAAATGTGACATAAGTCTAGATCTTTGAACTTTGAACCTGAGGCCCATGGTAAATATGTTACATGATTATGTGCCTCATAACTGGTCCTGATTTCCACTTCGTATGGAATCCCTGTGTAAACACTAGAAATAAATCAACACTGCAGTTATCATGTCTTTAATTAATTAGTTTATAGATTTGAAGGTAATATTAATATCATTCTTTGACACCATTGCAAGAGATCTGTGATTCATTGTTGTGGGAGCTAAGAAACATAATGTGGTTCTAGGAAAGAGCCTTGGTTCTGCTGTCAGAGGAGCTGGGTTCAGAACCTTTTTCTAATAGCTGTGTGACCCTGGGCAAGTCATTTAACCTTGTTGGACTTCAGTTTCTTCAACTGTAAATTTAAGGGGTTGGAGAGAGAAGCGCTCTGAGGTCCTTTCCAGCTCTTTGGCTATAATTCTTGCAATGATGCACTCTGTAACCCATCAATGCCTGCTAATTCTGTGTAACTTTTGTCTTTTTCCTCCTGAAATTCTGCCACAGGGGGTCTAGCCAACATACTGTGGACCTTCTTTTAGCTCTTAACCTTGCGAGGATACTAATGGATCACATAGACTGTCCATTAATTATCACTCACTCTCACTAAGTGACTGGTTCATTAAGATTTTACTAGAGAAAGAATTATTTTTGACCAATGAGAGAGAACTGCTTGTTTCACCTAACCGCCCCTGCATGTATCCCATGATTCTGGGAAATGTTCCTCTTCTCCGTCTGTGACTCATATATAATCAAAAGATTGACTAAAGGTGTCAAAATATGGCATTTTGCTGTAGGTATTTATTATTTTCAAAAGAGGTACGCACGTAGGTATTTCTAAGCAAAATCCCCATACCTCATTTGGGTTTCTAAAGAAGGCTTAATAGTGCTGCTAGTCATTAAGTCATCAAATGAAATCTCGGTTGCCAACCTGTATTCTTACCCAACTGGTAATGACTCCATACGCAAATCCAGTGTGCTGAAAGCCCTAATTTCATTACCACCGACAGCAAGAGAAAATACATGATTTCCTTTCTCTGCTAATACCAGGGTTCTCTTTGTGCTGCCTTGTTTAGTTTCCCCCGTAGTGCAGTCTTCTAAACATTTGTTATTTCTCTTTTCATGCAATTTGAATTAATGTGGGTAATTGTGGTAGTTACAGGCTTTCAGATAGTAATTATCCAATCTCTACTTTTCCCCAAACTCAGTAAAACACTATTAACAAACTTAAAATTTATAAGATGGGGTGCTTTGGAGCTAACTTAATAGGCTACTTGTTAAATTCTGTGGGATTTTAAAATATGTGCTCACAGGTCACAATAAAGCACATCAACCCCCCAAAACATGCTAGTCATACATTCTGTTAGGATAGCTTATCATCGCGGATACAAAATCACAATCTGGCATGAACATGTGAATTTTTCTCTTAATAATTTCAGAATCTTTCCCCACTACCTCCCATTTTGGTAGCTTCCCCCCCCCAGGTGGCACCCACCTTGAAGGAAAATAGGTCTGCAAATGCTTCTGGGCCTTTGTGAAGAGAGAACGCTCTGGAACCTCATGGTCTCCAGAGAGAGCAAGGGCTAGTGTGTCATGATTGGCTTGACTTTGCTCTTTATTCCTTTATATTTAATTTCAGTGGAATTGACAATTGCATCATGTTTGAGATTGCTCCCAATTTAAATACAGGAGCTCTGCCCATCACATCACCTCTCCTTCCCTGGCTTGGGAGCTATGCAAAGCTGCTTCATAGGCTCCTTCTTTAGAATCTTTTCAGTGGAGTCTGAATTGAGGTGAAATTAAACATATCTTTTAGAAGCACAGACTCTTTTCAAAAAGGTCCTATTCATGGGAAGATTCTTAGCTCTTTATAGAGCAATGTGGTGTGGTGGTAAAAGGTATTGCTCATGGAGTCAGCAGGCTCCCTGCTCAGCTGTTTCTCAACTCTGGCATCTTGACTTCCTGCCCTTTCCGGGGCCTCGGTTGCTTCCTGTGTCACATAGATTGCTAATGCTTTGCATTGCTTCCCTTCCAGGGCCACGGTGAGGGAAATATTCTCTGAACCATCCTGTTCTATGATAATAACAGCCACTCATATTACTATTGGGAGGTTGCACATCCTAGTGTAGTGGATAGTGAGCTGACGTCTGAGTCAGGAGTGACTTCACCTCTCGGCAGCTCGGGAAACTAAGACTCCATTACAGAGAAGATGTTAACCTGTATTGGTAAAAGGGAATTTCTTCACGTGGCCATTTACTATCCTGACGAAATCACAATGCTAGACCATATCCCTATTTCTAGTGTTACTTTGTGAAAATCTAGATTCAGTTTCTCCAAAAATCTTAGCCTTTACAGTGTAATTAAAGATGCCAACTTATAGAATTCTTTAGGAAATTGTAGGAAAGTAGATGTCATTTAACTTGAGAGGAGAGGCAGTGCTGGGCTGCTTGTCATTTGGCAGTGGACAACACTCCTCCTTGACCCCTTCTCTGAGCCTCAGAAGAACTTGAGTTCCTTTGAAACCAAATTTGCTATTCTAGTAAGGCCAAAAATTGCAGAAAATTTCCCAGCCATGGCCCTGAATGGTGTTGGGATTAGGCTACTTGTGATTCCCAATGCTTTATCCTCTTTCCAACCTAGAGGGATACTGTCACAGAGTCCTACACTTGTGATCTAATAGATTTGCCACAATTTGGGATCTAATAGGTTTGTTCCAACCATCACCCATGTACTTTGATCTCACCACCCATGGGAACTAGAACTCCCTTCTGGAGGTCTTAGAGTTAAAGTCGTAGAGCTAGCAGGAACCTTCAGATATCAGGCAGGGTAAGATGGTATGCCCATTTTACATGACCCATTGGCATCCTATGAAGCCCTTTTTGTTTTTTTCTCAAATGAAATGAGAACTAAATTGTGAAAGATCTCTAGAGAATCCTAGACTATTAGAGCTGGAACATTGTGTGACAATCAACTATGATAGACTTTGCTCTTCTCAGCAATGCAGGGATCTAAGACAATTCCAAAATACTCATAATAGAAGATGCTGTCCACATCCAGAGAAAGAACTTTGGAGTCTGAATGCAGATTAAAGCATACTATTTTCACTTTTTTTGTTTTTTTCTTTTTTGTGGTTTTTTTCCTTTTCTTCTGATTCTTCTTTCACAACATGACTATTGTTTAACATTATTGTACATATATAATCTATCAGATTGCTTGTTGTATTGCGGAAGGGAGAGAAAAATTTGGGACTCAAAAATCCTGCAAAAATGAACATTAAAAACTATCTTTACATTTAATTGGAAAAAATAAAATAATATTAAATGGAAAAAAGAAAGAAGTGAGGATACAAAAATGTTTTAAAAGAAATAAAAGCTATAAATACAAAGAAACTAGAGTTGGAATGACCTTTCATTATCTTCTGGTTCTGTAGGATCATCAATGATAGGGTCATAGATTCAGAGTTAGAAGGGACTTTAGAGGTCATCAAATCCAACTTCTTCATTTTGCAAATAAAGAAACGGAGGTGAAGGGAAATTAAATGACTTCCACATGGTTAAGCATTAAGTTAAATTCTGGCAAAACCAGCATTCCAGTCCAGGTCTTGACTCCAAATTTAATACTCTTTCCACTGTGCTGTGAATCTCCTTGGTCCACTCCTCTCATTTTACTTAGAAGGAAACTGAGCCTCACAGAAGGGAAGGGATTTGCCCAAAGTGACAGAGCCAGTTCTAGAAGTCAAGTCCAAATCCCAGTCCATTTCTCTCTTTTGCTATGGGCAGGGAATGTGCCCTATGTCTGAGGACTTTACTTCTATGAGTGAGGAAGAATGAAAGTATACATTCTCAGTAAGGAAAACTCTTCCAGTAATGCCAGAAGCCTGCACCTGTTCTATATAAGGGTTTTAGATAATTTCCATTATAAGGCCATCCATGTTTTGTCTGTCCGGCATCAGAAATCTGTAGCCAAGCCATCAAGTGTTTCTAATAAGGGTTTTCTGACAGCTTCTCCATCAGCGTTTGTGTGTTTGCCAACTCTGAGATGGGCCACTGAAGTAGGATGTTAATTTCATAAAAACTCCCACCTGAAAGGAACAAAGAGCATATTAATGACATTAAAAGAAATAAATTGACATGATATAATCGAGCAGTTTCAGTATCCATTGCAGGAGCTCACTTATTTGGAGCCCAGCTTTCTTTCCTAATAAATCATGCCATTATTTATTCCAATTTCTGTCATTCTGTTTTGTGGAGCTGTTTTATCAGTGCAGGGTGCATGACTATCACATGTCAGCATAATATAGTTGATTTTGCATGAAGAGCCCTTTCAGAAAGCATCAGTGAAATCTGAAGGAACAGCTAGTTTTTAGTATGATTAAGATTCGCCATCATTTAGATTCTAGAGTAGCTGATCTGGGGACTCTGGATATTTCAGAACCTCATAATAAATCATGCCTAATGAAAAAATGACAGTCTCTGCAAAGTTGATCACTCTGATCTAAATCACTCAGGTAATTGAAATGCTTTCCCCAACAGTTTAAGTAGTCACCCCATTTTAGAGATCAGGATATCATGTGGAAACTTATTTCTCATGACAATGTTTCAAGATCTGAGAAGATCAGGAAAAAGTTAGATTGCCGCAGAGGCTGCGTTCAGCCTGCTGTAGATCTTCATTCTCCACTGAGGCATGTGAGAACTTGAGTTTGCAACAATGGACATTGAACAGGCAGACATGCTTGGATTTATGGAGCTATCTAGGTTTTGCAAGACAACAAGACTGTTCTTTGGACTCATTTGTTTAGGGACCAGAGGTGGTGCTTGCAGCACCAGAGGCAGATGTTAATTAGAAAGTAGTAGATTGCCAGGAAAAAAGGGAACATTAAATGGGGGCAGGAATAAGGGGCTAGCGATCATTAGAATCACTAGCATTAATGTCCATTTCTTTCTTTCCTTCCTTGTCCTTCTTGTACTGTGAGCTGCTACTTCCTTCTCTTACTGCCTCTCCAGAGCAATCCAGCTATTGCAGTGGTTCCTGAGGGTAGTGCTTAGATTCACACCCATAAGATCTCAAAGCTTCCAAGGGCCTTATGGAGAGAGAGACAGACAGACACAACAGACACAGAGACACACAGAGAGAAAAAGAGACAGACAGAGACAGAGAGGAGAGGGACACACAGACAGTTGCATGGAGTTGTGCCTTTAAACATGACTTAGGCTCTCATCACCAGAAACATTATTTCATCTGACAGAATTGGGCAATGTCAGCACGTCATCCAGTATAGTACCTTGGAAAGGGGTAGTCTAACATAGGTAGTTGTTGCTAGCTAAAATGCCTGGGTAATAGACAATTTCAGAGGGAAGGCCCTTGTCCATGACTGACTTGGTTTAGCATTTATCAAGACACAGCTCATATTTATGAGCATTTAGCAATGTTCTCTTGATGATAGTTGTTCTCTCTGCCTAGAGCCACTCAAAATTATAGAGGACACATCTCTGTAGGATTCAGATGGGAATGCAGATCACTTAGCCAGAGACTGTGCAACTTCATGATTTAGATTGGCGAATGCCAATTGTCTAGTCATTGATTAGTTTCTTGCTCATCTTGCTTTGCTACAAAGGACACACACGGATCAAGAGCTTAGTGAGTAAGTGCTCAGTGCTTTCATATAACCGATTTTTGAATAGTTTCATTTCTTTATGCCCTTTATGTTAATATAGAGTAGGAATGGAAAGCCAGAAAGTTACTCTGTGTGTGTGTGTGTGTGTGTGTGTGTGTGTGAGTGTGACAGCAAAAGACTAGCATCGAGATTAGTTGGCAGCTAATACACCCTCCTCTTCCTCCAGCCCCCCCAATTCCGACTAATTGGGAGGAGTGTCAGTCTGATTTATGGAATGCTCTTCTTTAAATAAATTGTTTGATTGCTTTCCAGTACATACTGAAACCCAGGCCACATGGAGAAAATGTTCTCTAGTTGAGGTCCTTACGCTTTAATGAAGAGATAAACATGATTCGTAATTAGGATACCAGTTGTTTGTCACTAAGTAGGTGCTTCTAAAGGGCTTGAGGGTTCCTGAACACCATTTTCAAGTATTTTAAACATTCCTCTCTTGAAAGCATTTCACTTATTCATTTTGCCGAGGGAAAGGTAAGCCTCTACCCAGTCCCTCTGTGAGTCATTACACATTCCAGATTATTGAAGTCTGAATTAACGAGGCTGAACTCTGCCCACATTTTGCTGTGGAGCCCTTCAGTACAGGGCTTTCCTACTGTATGCGATTGGAATGAAAGGTCTCATTAACAAAAATAGCTATTGGAGTTCAAGATCAGATCTGATGAACATTTTCCCTAAATATACTAATCTTCTCTCCTTGACACTCTATGTTATATTTGATGCAGAGAATAAAAACTTTGAAACAAGCTATAATTTCTGCATCCATGCATATTCAGGTCATGAAATGAAAGAAGAGTATGACAGGTTTGCATGTAGCAACTTTCCACCCACACATCTTTTTCTTTTCTCATGCTGACACTTCAGCCTTTGAAACAGTTCCCAAGAGCAATACTGAGATTCAGAGTACTTAGATCTAAAGGAGAAAAAAAATCCAAATCTTCTCCTGCTTGTTGCTGGCACCTGGAAGCTGCTTTGAAGAAAGGCTCTAAATGTATATCATGGCATTATGTTTTTGAACACAGGAGAAATCCTTTGGATGTTTTAAGAAGGAGTAGGGGGTGAGTGTTATAAAGAGAGAGGAAGGGCAAGAAGAAGCTGTAATCCACTTTATGAAAGTAACACTC